>NC_051162.1:59077083-59157124 GCF_013339745.2 Dermacentor silvarum
ACGTAAAGAATTCAACAATTATGGACCCATTAGCTTGCTTTCAGTATTGTATAAAATATTCTCCAATATAATTTACAATAGAAGCAGGGTAACACGACCTCAGCCAACCAAGAGGCCGGCTGCACCATAAATCACATCCATGCCAGCAACCAGATAACCAAGAAATCGGCGGAGTACAATCAGTGTCTCTATATGGCTTTCATAGAATATGGAAAGTCATTTGATTAAGTAGAGATACCAGCAGTCATAGAGGCATTGCGTAATCAAGGAGCAGAGGATGCATACGTGAATATGTTGTCAAATATCTACAAAAACTCCAATGATGACTTGGTTCTCCGCAAGAAAACTAGAAATAGACCTATCAAGAAAGGGGTTAGGCAACGAGACACAATCACTTCAATATTTGCTAACAAATAGCGGCTGTTTTTTGAAGTTAGCAATGTGCACGCACGTCCCCACAAGACTTCTGCAGAAGATAGTTTTAGCGTGATTAGCGCAGTTTATTTATGAGAGGGATCGGAGGAAATATGTTTTTAAAACATTCGTACCCCGAAAGTGCACAAAACTAAAAGGAGAGCGCAGTACTTTTCTCTCTCTAACCTTGACGCAAATCAGTTTAACTTAATCTTCAATGATCATTTGTCTACTTAACTGCAATACTGCTATGACATGAAAATATTGTGTGCACACCGATATAATATGGAAGTCAATGTTGCGGTTTCTTTACCTACGCCTCTGTTGCACTCCGCAACTAGTGCGTATCACGCCTGGTTCCGCAAACGACACGAGAAAATCAGCTTTTATGGTGAATGGCAAGTATTTTGTTAAGTAGGGGTATTAAATGCTTATGCTAAGAGCGTTTTTCTGTGTTTCAGCCGAAAGAACAAAGGGAAGCGGTTGTCCTGACGACCGCAAGTGCAGTGATAAGTGCCTGAGTGCGGGCTACAACGACGGCGTTTGCGAACCACCGTATGGCACCTACTGCGTGTGTTTGGTTTATTAGCTCATGTATAGCCCTGCTGTCCTTGTTTATTACCCTTCAGTTGCACTATCATCTGCTAATTCACAAAAGAAATGGCAATAAAGGTTGACCGTGCATTAGGGCCGCCTGTCGAGTGGAATGTTTACAAATCTCACTTACCTCTAGACAACCTGATATTCAACTGGAATTTATCATGATGGCTGAAATTTAATCGAGCCGGCGGTGTGCTGTAGTGGCTATGGCGGCGCTCTGGTAAGCACGTAGTCGCGGGATCAAATGTAGGAATCAGCGGCCGCTTTACGATGCAAGTGCAATGCAAAAATGTCCATTTGCCACGCATAGGTGCGCGCTAATGAACCACAAGTGGTCAATATTAGTCCGAAGTACCCATTATGGTACGCATTATATTTAAATCGTGATTGTTGCACGTAAATCTGAAGAATAATGTGTATTTTTTTAAAATTTAGCTCCTTGCTGTGACGCAATGTAGAAGGGCATGCATGCAGTGCACCAGACATAGATTTTATTCAAAAATAGTTTATAGGTCAGCCTGCTCCTCTGCATGCAGAAAAGGAGAAGGGGAGAAGGAATACCCAATAAATAATTTAAGGACATAATAAAATGTTGTAGAATTTTTAGTCCTTCTAAAGGCAGGGAGAAATGCTCCCGAAACACCACAAATGCAGCTTTCCATTTCTTGGTTGAGACACCTGATGCAAGGGGAGGCCCCTCATGATATTCAGAAGGTCGACGCGTTGCAAAGGATAGTGGTGACTGCCACATACTTGTGAGACTAGGTGAGTCGACTAAAAGCCAGGTTTCGCAAGATCTTGCGTGGGACGCTCAATCACACTCTCTAGTACGCTAGCACGTGCCTGTACAAGAACCTCGGAAGCTGGTATTTTGAATTTACACAAAAAGCAAATGAAATCATGCGCATTTAGTATCGTAGATGTCACCTAACTCTGATTGTGGTCTTTCTTCCTGAATCTAATCTATTTTTAACAGTGGAGCTGTTTAAGCTTGGTAAAATTCGGGTGTGCAACGCTAAAACTGGTGGAGCGCGGCGCGCGCTCCTCTTTAGCGAACATAGCGCAGCGGCGCGTGCTATGCTCGAGACAGAGGAGCCTGGACATTGACGTCATAGCTGCGTCGAGAACGTGTTCAGCAGAGTCATGTGACCACGTTAATGAAAGCGTGCGCGCGGCGGCGCCCAGGCATTTATCCGCTCTACCGAGATATGGCTCGACTAAAGTGTACTAGTACACTCTAGGCTTGACCTAAGCGCACCTGGCTGCGGCAGAAGAGGTTGCCCGACGAGAAAAGCACCTTCAAGCCACGCGGGACAGGATTCGCCGTCTTCGCGCTGATCCAGCCCATCTCGCCAACAAAGCCGCCGATATAAGACGTTTCGTAGCCGATCAAGAATATCAATAACGCGAGAATGAAGCCAAGCGTGAACGCCCAGCCTTTCCATGATAACCGTGCCTTGCCCTGATAACCCAACCTTGCTTAGAAAAAGCCATGTTTAGCCACGTTAAGCCTTCACGAACTAGTTGCTAAGGAACGCCGCCCAGCTCTGTTGTTCCTTCAGACTTGGCACTGCTAGTGTCACGCTCGCCGCATTTCTTTTGCTTTGTTTTAAGCAGAGCCTCTCTGAATTAGTAATAATGTTTTTATTCACGTTGTTTAGAGAAACGGTACGGGGTGTAGAGGTGTGAGCTGGCGTGTACGGGAGCTACATCTAGAGCAGACGGTTGCGAAGAAATGCCGCATTGCGCTCTCTTAGTGCCTGTTGTGTCGAGCTACGTTAAAGCTTCTTCTGGTGGTCAATAGTACACATATAGGTAGGTTGTTCTTGAAGGGGCATCCCGTCTCGATGAGATTATTTTCGTTACTTGGGTGCCTGTGTTGTGAATGGCAGCCATGGTGGCGTAGAGATATGGGGGATTCTCGGACGGATGAACTGCCTAGAATAAGTTCATGAACAAGATTCGTTTTCTTTATATTCTTCGGGCAGTTCTCTGATGTAACTTCTTGTGTAACAGCGCAATTTCCAAATTTTTCAGCGATTGCACAGTTGCTGTCTATATGGGCATCACCGCATTATTTTTGTTCACGTTATGCTTGCACACTGCCACACAATGACCCAGTTTGGCGCACTTGTGACGCTGCTGTGGTTTCAGTTATGAAGTGCCTAAAATGTCACGCCTACTCAGTTTTTACAGTCATACTTAGAAATTTAGGCTTCGGATAACAGCTTGATGTAAGCGGACTAACCAAAGTCATAAATATTGACAAGTGGAGCCGACAATGACAGAAGCTTATAACAAGGTCATTGCCCGTGGTTTCCTGGCCCACATCAGACAGGAACGCTGGTTGTCTTTCTTTTGCATATTGTTGAAGACAGACGCCGGCGTCATTCGGATGCGGTTTATTGATCTAACGCCTGCAAATAAGTTGGAGCTGGCATCAGCCGTCGCCTTCCGTACCTTAAGCTCTTTTTTACATACCGGGTGTGCGGAGGTCTATGAGAACACTATTCCTCATCGCCATAGGCACCAGCAGGCTCATCATGACTAGCTAGGCGTGTGGATTCTTGATGATCGGGCACTCATCGTTCATACTGCGCAGTTTGTTCAAAGATGGAAACGTACTAGTTGACGCAGGAAATGAAACGCCATGCAGTCCCAGTCGCCCTGGCCGCACACCATAGTGACGTGGAGATTGCCACCTTTCTGAACGTAGCGCAGGTCTCGTTTACAAGGTGCGGACGGAACTGTGGACGCATTCTGAAACGTTCCACTTCGGCGATAGTTCGCCTAGGCGACAATTTCGCCTTCAGGCGCGCGCTGATTGGCGGTATTAGCAAAACTTGATGAGCTGATTGGCTGAGTGAGCCCGACGTCATTCAATTTTGCTCAACCAGCCAATCAGCGCGCGCCTGAAAGCCGAAAGGTAACAATCGCCGAAGTGGAACGTTTCAGAATACGCCCCTGATCTGTTCTGGCGGTGACGTGGCATCTCTGGCGAAAAGGGAAAAGCACAGTCAGTGGTCTGACGTCGTAAGAACCCCTGATTTTCTCCGGCAGCTGCAAGTCATCGTGTATGACGAGCGAGGGAAGTCAATGTGGGCCATTGAAAACGATCTCCAAGTCGCATAGTCGACTTTCAGATTCACTGTGCACAACGACTTGAGGTACCATTCCTAAGTCATGAGCAGGGGGCAATCCATGTACAAAAAAAAAAAGAGCGCGGGAGAATAGTCTGCTCCGGTACAAGCGCTTGCTAAGAAAGCTGCAGAGATCTGAGGAGCCTGGAATTGTGTGTGTGTGTGTTTTTTTTTCAGATGAAAATAACATTGATTAAGACGAAAACGCTAACCGGCCATAACGACATGTGGCGTTGCGCAAGTGCTGATGAGGTGCCTACAGTGGTGTACACAAAATTTCCGTTGTCTGCGGTGGTGTTAGCCGTCGTTACCACCGAGGGTGAAGTCATGCCGCCACATTTGGTGCACAAGGACACGCGGTTATGCTGCCGCGTACGTGGAGGTGCTTCTCATTGGTGTAAAGCCCTGGACAAAGACTGTTTCGAAAGGAACACCTTATGTCTTTCAACAAGGTTCGGCTGCCGCCCACACCTTCTGCGTCACCCCGGAGTGGCTGGCTGACAGCGTCTACAACCACGTCACTCCCAACTTGTGGCCTCCCAGTTCTCCAGATTTAAATCCCCTCGACTACTATACCTGCGGAGTCGATGAAAGAGAGGCCAACAAACAGCCACATAATACAAATACAAAATACTCGCTGATGGCCGCCATTGCTGACTCAATAGCGAAAATCTTTAAGGGTCAGCTTATCAATGCATGTAGCCGTTTCCGAAGCCGAATTGAATTGGTTATTGCTAGCGGAAGGCGGATTATTTGAGTAATCGTGGAAATGAACCGCAAGGAAAGCATTTCCCAAAGTTTGGTGAAAATATGTGTATTTTTGCTGGACACAATTTTCTCTGTCTGATGCCAACATTGTGTTCTCAAGTTACCTCGCTCACCCGGTATAGTTTTCGACATGACACCAAGAATGATGAAAGAAATGTTTACCGAATGTTAGGTTGCTCTAACTGTTTGTATTCGTCTCGGCGTGTTTAGCTGCAAAAAAAGATGAAGTTCCCAATTTTAACTTGAGCTAGAGCCATGTGTCACAGTACTCGGGCCACCGTTCTTAAGTATGTTTGGATATCCGCAGTCGCAGAAGGCGCACAAACTCTCACGTAGTGTTTTTGCTAGTTCCACTTTTCCGTCGTCGCGTTGCTGAATGGCAAAGATCGAAAATGTTTGCTTAAGCAACTGCAAGACACCAGGGCAAAGCGTCTCCAAAAGATCGAGTCTTCGGTGGGCGATGCCTCGGAAGCCGTGGTCCAAGCATATTTCTAAGTGTGGGACTGCATTGCAACAAATTCCTTCTCCTTACGGAGCATAATTTAGGTAAAACGTTGCGGGATAGCTTTGCGTTGATGAAAATTCGATTTCCGTTCAGCGAGCAGTCTGTAAAACTAGCATCCGTAAAATGTAAAGCGGTGAGCCAACTAGATGTGATCACGGACTTTCCCGTAGTTTGTAAACGAAAAAAAAAATCACCAGCCCATCCCCTGTCGAGAAAACGGGGATAAGCGAAGCTTCTCGTGTGTATATCTGACCTTCGTCAGGGTAACGCAAAGTTATTCCGCTGCAGAATGCTATTTTAGAACGCCTGAAAGCTGAGCTAGTTGGCAAGGCTTCATAATGCAAAAAAGTAAGGCGTGCAGACACGGATGCAAGAAGAGAGAAGTGGACAGCACCAACGCCGACTATCAATTGAAGAAAGCACTGAGGCGAAAAAAAAGAAGACACGAAATTCATCTGCGCATGCTCTGGAATGGTAGCACCATGTGTCAATCGGGTACACGTACGGGTCTGCGTGAGAGATAAGTGTTAAGGCATCTGATCTCTTCCTTATTTAAGGTAATCGAAGGTTGACTCACGCACGCACTGCCACCATTATTGATATGCCAAGCCTTGACCATTAGACACGTGTCTTCATTCTTATCGGCACGGCCCTACGATGCTAACAGCGCGAAAACAATCGAAAACCAATACATTGAATGGCTGCAAGTCGGACGCAAGAGAAAACAAGCATCGGAACCCAAAAAATTGCAAAACGAAATGCCGAAACAAGACCCTAAGCCCACACCGCAACCGTCAAAACAACGCAACCAGAAGATGCCACCTTTCCCAACCGACGACTTCAAGATTGTCTACAGGCCACAAGTGGCACTCGACTTATCGAAATGGAACCTAACCGCAGTTACTCACGCCATCGGAAGATCCAGCGGCCTCACGCAACAGGATTTCCACGATAACGTGCGAGTTCAGACGCAGAGGGTAGAAAACGTCATCATTGCGAGTGCCGCCGACACTGAACGTGCAACCAAGCTCAAAAGCATAACGACCATCCAGTTAGGCGGCACCTTCTTCAAAGTGAACCCCCACGTGAGACATCCCGACGACGTAAGCAGAGGCGTCATCTACGGTCTCCTGCCAGGTACCAGTAGTGCTGAAATCGTAGCTGGCCTCAGAGTCGATTCGAGATACACAGTTCTCGGTGCACGCATGCTCGGTCGATCTTCCATGGCCGTCATCACTTTCGACGGGCCACACGTCCCGTACTACATCACCTACCAAAGTGGGGACTATCGCTGTAAGCCCTATCGAAAGTCCGTGCAGTACTGCCGGACGTGTGGTGCCATTGGACATAGGCAAGACATCTGCCCCAGTCCCAGAAAACACTTCTGCTACAAGTGCGGTCAAGACGCAGTACTCGAGGATCACGAATGCCTACCCAAGTGCAAAATATGCGAAGAAGCACATGAGACCACTGGAAAGGAGTGCAAGAAGAAGCTAACACCCAACCCACCACCTTACCAAGTGAGACAACAACTTAACAAGGCAAAAGTCCGAGACAGCCATTGGAATTTAAGCAGCGATGACGAATTCCCCCAAGCTAGAGAACCCGTCCACAAGCTCGGGCAGTGCACCGCGACGCCATGCCGGCCGAAGCAAGTCTAGGTCTAGGTCTAGGTCTGTCGTACCATGTCTCCCTCAGCGGTAGTCTTGCAACCCTCTTGAAAGGATCCAGGAGACTACTAGAAGAGAGTGTGCATGACTATTGCGTGAGAGTTAAGTAACCACCTTGTATACTTCACAGATAGTCTTTGGACTCTCTAGCAAAAGAGAGTTCGGGTGTCTCCCCCAAAGTGTGTCGTATATGTGGCGAACCCAGACTACGCGAAAAGAGTAAGGGATACTCTTTTTTTCTCAGTGTGTACCACTCGGAAGGAAATACACTCGCAGAAAGGTTAATTCGCGGCCTCATGAGGTACTTGGATTTATGCAATACCTCTTCTAGCGGGTGGAAATGTGCTTTGGAAGCTGCAGTGATTCACCGTAATAGCGCCTACACGAAGTGGACAGTAACATTTATGCAAATGGCACAAGTTTTGGTTCCCTGTAGATCATCAATTAGGAATTGCCGGCCACGATAGTCTTCGAGAGACCCCCAAGCCATTTTAAGTCTTCCCTTTTATATATTTTTTACATCAAATTTCAGAACTAGGTCATTTTAATCTCGCACCATGTAGCAATGTATAAGGAGAGCGTATGCTACAGTTCACGGGCATTAAAATCTGGAACGGACTCCCAGTGGATATCATTAATTCCTCAAACTTCCCTAGTGCTCTGAAACAATATTTTCTTTCTTTGTTAAATACAGAGTAAATCATGAATTCCTAGATAGATCTGTACAAAGCTAGATGAATTACATTTCTTAAACTATTTTCTACTTATTCTATGTAATTATTGTTACGCGATTGTGTTGTTTTATTAAGCATTGAAATGTCATATGGTTCTCGTTTTTGTATGCCTTATCAACCAGTTCAGTACTAATCGATTTTGTTTCGCATTTTTGTGGGATACGTAAAAGAAATTGACATCATAGTGTACATCCTTAAATTGAGATAGGTATTCTCCTGTACTTGAACTGTGCCCCTTACATTGTTCCGTGATACTCTGATGTATTGACTTACTTTTAGTTGATTTGTGAATTGACAATCAACAACTTTGTATATACATTTACTATAGCTCTTTTTTATTCCTGCTGTGCTAGGATTTCCTTTATATTTTTTTATCGGACCTTCAACTAGCCTTCGGCTACAGGTCCGACAAGTGTTTGTTAATTGTGCATAATAATCTGGAAAATAAATATCTTCTTCTTCCCTTCTAGGGTTTAAGAAAGGGGGGCATTAGGGGCAGATCACTTCACGTTTAAGTAGGCATTATCGTTTGCGTACAGACTCACTGGACCAGTTCAATATATCCGCTCACGCTTCCGGAAGCAGGAGCGAGGCATTTGACGGTTGCATACGCCGTGTTGCGCATCTTCTGTCTTAATTAAAAGCCACATAGTCACTTTCAAACGAAAAAATTAATTTGCGCATGTAAAATTGGTGTATCTCCTTCTATGAAACACACAACTGTGTGCTTTTGGTGGGTATTTGAGATGTTGATGCAGGTGACTAAATCTACTTGCTAGCCAAGTTTGCAAATGGAAGGAGGGATGTGTTCAATGGAAAGGACTGTGAGAGCATCACCGTGAAACACTTGTTGAGTGATTTGTGGATGTGAACATACAATCAAGGAAGGAGAAAAACCCCTTAGATTGATAGCTTCTGCAGGCAAAAGCTCTATAAGGCAAAATAAAATTGGGCCATTTTTGTACACAGTAAATTTCTGTACTTAAGGTTGAGTGCACATTCAGGTGAGAAAGAATGCAAGGGGTGTTCTCAGTAGGTTAGAGAGCAGTGGCGCCTAGGTTTTCATCCAATTCTTTGCCAAGTATTATGCACTCCAACTAGCATGGCTGTCAACATCAGTCATGCACTCGTGATTTGTTACGCTTACATTTTCATTTGCCAACCAAACACACACCTTGCGCATTTTAGAAATAATTTCCACAGCAAGAACTAATTATGCCATTAGAGTAGCTCTACGCCCACTGAACACTTCATGTGTTCCCTTGAAGCTGTGCAATGCTTACAACTTGTGCTCTTAGTATCCCACGAAACAGGAGTAAATGAGCTGAAGGAATAAACTGGAATGCGTGCTTTATGCTCTTGTAAAAAAATGAAAGAAGAGGTGTCTAATACGCAAGTTGAAAGTCGGTGCTGTGTGCGACACCTTCTCATTGCGACCTTAGTTATAGTTCAAACAGCCCAGAGATAAATTTTATTAACATGTGTAAAATCTCAGTGGCTATGGAATGAAGCTCCAATTTGTCTGTACCTGAATAATTAAATTTCCTTCTTGTGACAAATAAGATAAGTTAATATCTGCACAGAGGACAGCATGGTTCCGAATGAGATGGATGGTGCCATTAGCATCACCAAAATTCTTTGCGATTGTCATACATGATTTTCATACAACAGTAATGTCGCAAACCAACACCATGCACCAGAAATATGCAAATTGGTCAGCGCAGTGCTGTGGACACTATTACGATTAAGTGACCATGCTACCCAAACAAACTGCATTGAGCGTTTAGGACAATACATAAAGATTGTGAGGAAGGATTTCTTTGTTCTGTGGTAAGTGTCAGCAGAAGATAATGTTTCTTGCTTGTCAAAGAAAATAAATTGCACAATGTACAACCTAAGAACTGATTTGCCAGTGCACACCCATCTTTTGACAACAGTTATGCTGTGGCTTCAGGAACTGTATAAGTCTGCCTTGTCACAAATGTATCTTTTAAGGGGACAACAATATTCTGTGGCCCTAATTTTTAAAGACGATAGTCTTTCTTGGGGAACTTAAACGCTGAAAATTTGGTCTGTCTGTCTGTCTGTTTGTCTGTCTGTCACCCGATTAAGCCACCCGGCCAAAGTTGGACCACTTGCTTACCGCCCACACTACTTAAACTGGTACGGCTGTTCATACTTGTGAACGTTATCGATCACAAAGTAAATATTACGCATATCTGAGGCGCAACATCACTAGGTAAGTATTAGGAGGTGTGTTCCTTTAATAAAAAATACATAGATACGTAACTCTAAAGATCCTAGTTTCTTAAGCTGCGCTGAAAATGCCATGCTATGCGCGCCGACGTACGACGTTCCCCGACTGCGCGCCGACGAGCGCCCTCTGCCATGGAGGAAGGAAACCCTCTGCACAAGCTCATGTTTCCCGATGTATTGCCAGGTGGCGTCCATGTCTCACGCAGCGCCTCCTCAATTTTATCAATGCCAGCCAGATGCGGCCGATTCAACATAAGGAAGCGCTGTCTGAGGCAGGGCAAAACATAAATGGCCGCTTGATGAAATAATGCGGTAAAATGAAATCTGTTCAAACAAACCTTCATGCCAGGACGGAAATGGTACGAGAACAGCATCACGGGTGGCCGCGGATCAGACCAGCACTCATATAGTACGGCCGGCAGAAGACTATCGTCTTTCGACGACATTTGCAGCGAAGCACGCAGATACGCGGCAAATTTTTTTAGTGTACTTTTAGTGCACGCTTACCATTTCAGTAGAAAAAAGCTGGTTTCAGGTAGTTGGTTATTTTGCATGAATAGGCATAGCCGCATGCAAAACCATGGACACAGAAGGGGTAGGTAAAACAGGATGGTACCCTTCCCAATTTATCATTCACCTATTTGTTTGTCTTTGTGCACTGTCCTAGATTATGCTTCAGTAACGTTTGATGCAAGAATTCATAACATCCGATTTTGCTCGTATCTGAATTCATGCCACACTTCAGTTATAATGCATTTTTAATTGGTGAGAATAAATGGTGATCCTAATTATGCTGGCTGCTCTTGAGAACTGCAGCTTTCATACCGTAATACGGAGCGAAGAGCTACGAACTAAGGCTAGAAATGTGACTGCGCAAGATTACAATGCTAGTGCTCTTTGCAATTTCATATTCATTTTGCCACGCATTAGCCAATATTGTAAACTTAGTTTTTGTTATTTTGTGCGGTAAAGGTATAACAATAAAGAGGAGAGTGGGTCACCAATCGAAAGAATTATATTACTGACGACAGCAGAATACGAAAAATAGGCTCGGAAGAATAGTAAACTTGGATGGTTAGTACTGGTTTATAATTAATAGTGCAATAAACATGGAGTGAGAAAAGCACAAGAGCAAGAACATGACACTGACTATCAACTGAGGAAATTATTTGTGTTGCTGTCCACTTTTATAGTAGACATGCTACTTTGTAAGTGAATGTTTGATATGAAAGAAAAGAAGGAAATCTCAAGATAATGTAAAAAAATACATTCAAACAAGTAAGAAACCACTTCACACAGCTGTGTACGTCTCAGCAGAACCAGATTTAAATCAATTAGGACAACATATAGCTGTATGTTTCAGCTTGATTCTTCTTCATTAAGAATGCCTCCCATAATTTCTCCGGTCACCCGGTCACAGGTGCTAGTACAGGGCATGCAGCTGGCATTTACTGGCCCAGCAGTGCTCTGCCAACTGCGAGCACATTTCTGCCTTGATATTGTACTGTTGTTTGCTAAGGTATTTATTAAAACGCCTCCCAGTCTGCCTGATGTACATACAGGTGCCACAGAAATGGATCTCGTAGATGGCGGAGCATATGCATGTAACAAACATGGTGGCAATCCTCTTTGTGATGCCTTCACTCTGAATGTCCCTCTCAACACCTGCAAAGTGCGAACCAACTCATTCCGTGTTAAGTACATCAAGTCCTTTCTGTACCTTGTGTGACATTCTTCAAAAATTCGGAGAAGCCATGAACATAATGCACCGCTGTCTTCCTTTTACGGTGTAGTAACACAGTGTTAGGACTGTCTCACATGTCAGACTTTCAACTTTTCTACTTCAACTTCTACTTTAACAGCATCTCTAGACGTTATCCTGTAAGTAAGAAGACTTGTTGAACTCTATGACCACAAACGATAAACTGTCTTACTCAGAAGAATAAATGCCTAGAAGGAACTCCCTGAAGTGCTGCTTTGCACGCACTAAACTAGTGAAAAGTAAAATTGCCAAGCCATGAATAGCAGAAACCTTGACAAGATCTTATGTCCAGCTGATGGAATTCAGTGCCGCAGCACAGATCATGAAACCAAAGGAATCCAGATATCCAGAGTAGCTAATGAGCACAAGTTTGTAGATGCTGTTAAACATTTGAAAGTGATATTTTCCAGTACTCCACCCAACACTACGGTTTCCATGCGGAAAAAGAAGGCAATGGTGTTGTACATTCATGGCCTCTCTAATTATTTTAAGATAGCCGTGGAATGTTCTTAGCAAGAACAAATATCGTTCATAGCAAGCACGAGAACATTGCTAAACGATGTAGGCCACCTTGTTTTTTACATGCACATGGGACTGTCAGTTGGATTCCTTTCTTCAGCAGGTGTTCCTTGATTGGGCAAACTGGAAGGTATTTTAACAAGTGCCGCGATGAACACCCATGCATTACTAGAGCAGCAATACACTCGCATTTGACAGTGCACTGATGTAGCTGGAGATGGTGCATTCGCTTAAGCCTGCATCTCGAACAAGTACAACATAAAATTATCGAAACATTCAGCAGGAAAAAAATCACAAAGCAAGATTTACCAGCCATCCTCCATTGTCATCATTGATACTAAAATGAATATGTGATGAAGATGAATGTGCGAAGAGGTGTCCTTCGCTGGTGTGGCTTTTTCCTTTCCTTTGCTTCCTTGCATTGCTCCTTTGTTTCTGGCTAAGAACATGTGCTATGAATTAGTGTGTCAGCTATAAAAACGAGCAGCATCGCAAATATGTTTGCCTGTTGACCATCGGCACCATGTTCCTCTCATTTCTGTATTTCTCAATATTTTTTGCACTGTTATGAAAATAAGCATCAGACATTTAAGCATACAAGAGAGCTTCAAGTTTAGATAACCTTCTAAAGAACAAGAGAATGTGAAATTAATGCTACTTCAATGGCAAAATGACGCAGCGAAACATCTTAAATTGTGGCAAAGGTTCACGGAAGGTAGTTCGAATAATTGCATATGCATGAAAGTAATGAAACAGACCAGATTATTGTTTTACGAGCAATAATCCCAACTTCCCAGATCAGATAATTAAAATATGAGTATGTACCTGTACGAAATGAACAGACTATCACGTGATGTCCTATGAGAACGAAATTGATACAATAGACAACAAGTATACCCCAACAGTTGTGAAATGCTGCCAGTGTGCTGTGGCAATAGCTGTCTACGAAATACAGTGAGAAAGCACGATGGCACGATCCCGACACACCAGGAAATTACTTTCATGAGGACGCCGACAGCGAAGTCGAGCTTTCTGTCAAAATACTATCAGCTTTGGATCAAACCGAATAGAAGCTATTGACACGAGGCGGAGATAGTGCTGGACAACCACGGCAAGATGCGCGTTTAGAATAAAGGCGCTGCAGCCCATACACGATTAACTATGTGAAATATTATAACGAAAACTAGGCGGTGCGGCTTTACATGAAAATATACAGCACATTTCAAAATATACTGCACTCTCAGTCAAGAGCATCCACACACTACTTAGTACGTTATCAACCAGCTGCTGTCTTATAATATGGATGAAAAATTCTTTCTTGCACAAATTACTTTACCAGCCTCATGCTTGGTAACATGCCAGAAATGCGTTTTCTGGCCAGAAATGTGGTGCATCTTTCTCCTCACTTGTAGTGCCAATAATTTGCGAGTTTACGCATGTTTCTTCTTTGTTTGATTTTCCGTTGTATACTTTCATTTGTTTAAACGTTGCCAAGTGAAAATAAAGAACATTTCTCACTGCATTAGCGATGAAACGTTAAAACCAATGTTCGTGTATTATTGCAAGATGTGTTGTAAAGTTGATGAAAATCTATGTAATTGGATTTTATGCGTGTATCAGTATGTTTTTCGAAATCTTACTCGGTTTGTTATGTGACTGTTTGATCAATAAAACTGTTGACCTCTTAAAAAATCTTTCAGTTTGAGTCACTCGGTGACTAAACATCTGATGCAATTCACCAAGCATAAGTGCAGAAGCTGCTTATGAAGAAATCAAATATCCCCGTACAAGTAAGTGTTGTGAATTGCCTCTGATGTGACCATAGTACTACATAGCGAGTGCTTTCGCATAACTGTCTGAAGGAGCACAAACACTCTGGGGGAGTAGAAGCACTCGGTTAGGGGGAGTACTTTATACTGTTGTGGGGTGGAGCACAATAACTCTGTTAGGAGGAGCACAAGCACTCTGGCAGGAGTAGAAGCACTCGGTTAGGGGGAGTACTAATACTCTTGTGGGTGGAGTACAATCACTCTGTTAGGAGGAGCACAAGCACTCTCGGGGGGTAGAAGCACTATGTTTAGGAAGAGTAATAATACTCTGTCCGGGGGAGCTGCTTTACTCTCTTCGAGATGGAGGCGTTTTACTGCTGAAAAGAGAGGGAAGTATGGGACAAGCAGATAATCCGTCAAAGAGAGCTCCCGGAACTCTCTTTGTCTTTAGAGTGTGTGGTCACCGACGCTCATGTAATCTGGTTGTATGAGCGACGCGAATCGTCTAGAACTTTCTGGAAGACAAGCGGACACCAGGGATTAATCTGGAACAGGTTCGTCCAATAAAGAATCGGTTTCGTCATACACAGTTTTACTACTGTGTGCTTCAGCGTCACTACTCCGTGCCAATATATATATATATATATATATATATATGTGTGTGTGTGCGTGTGTGTGTGTGTGTGTATAATATTACACTGCTCCATACAGCATCGAGGAAGAGGAACACGAGCTTGGGGGCTGAAGAGGACGACTCTTCGGTGACTTACTGTTTCTGTCAATTCTGTCAATCGTGTAGATTTTGTAAATACATTTTCCCGTCTTGCTTCTTCCCTCCGTCACATATGTATGTGCACGATCGACCGAATTGACACGATCAGTTAGTCATCAAAACGTCGTCTTCTTGAGCCCTCAAGCTCGAGCTCCTCTTCCTCGATGCTGTGCGGGGCAGTGCAACAATATATATTCAGAAGAGGTTTATTGGCTGTGTCCTTCTGGGATGCTACGAGTTCAAGGAACGGCGAGGCAGCAGTGGGGCACCGTCTCTAAAGAAACCAGCGATCAACAGCGCAAGCACAGCGGGCTGAGCGTTGGCGATGCCGCTGGAAGGAGGCACGTCTTCTTCGCAATAG
Source organism: Dermacentor silvarum (assembly GCF_013339745.2). Classification (NCBI taxonomy): domain Eukaryota; kingdom Metazoa; phylum Arthropoda; class Arachnida; order Ixodida; family Ixodidae; genus Dermacentor; species Dermacentor silvarum. The sequence goes on from NC_051162.1 coordinate 59,092,354, forward strand.
CCCCCGCAGCAAAAGAGCCATCCTGGCGACCTAAGAGGTTGGAGGCAGAGGGCCATGGCAGGGCTTGAGACTCGCCACGTGGACGAAGTTTTCTGGACGCTGAGACTCGTTACAGATTCTCCGGAAGACGGGCCTCAACTCTTGCATTAGGGTCAATGATATCACTCTTTCTGTTACATAGTTAAATTATTTCGCAGCATTTCTAGCTTAGTTCACTCAAGCAATGTTGAAATGCGTACATCTCTTAAAAAATCTGCGCCCTGGATATCGATTTCTTACCGCATTTCGCCAGTCTTTGAAGAATTTCTAATGCATGTACTGGAACAGCCTGCATATAAAATCAAGCCGGAATTGGCAACTGAAAGGCAAACCACATTACTGTGCGGCCCCCATCGCATCTTTTAGGCATTTTTCGGACGGATCGAGTTCAGCTCCAGCGTTTCAGTGCCGTGTGAGTCAGTACGGTTTGTATTTACATCCATGATATGCGCAGTGAAGCCCAACTGGCATGAAAATTTCCTACGCAAGACTAATATCTAAATTTCGTATGTTGACTAAAACAAAATCACCCTGTCCTAACTTTATACAGAAATTGTTGATATTGGTCTGTTGTGACCGATCGTTGGCACAATGTTACAGGAATATCTTGTGTGTTCTATGAAAGTGTAAACACAGATCCAAACATTGTTTTTTTTAAATACGGCGTTGTTGACGCGCCTATTGCGTAACCTTGACGAAAATCGGATTTTGTGAAATAATGTGCTTTGTGGGCACTACTACGAGGCTTTCCTATCCAAATATGTTTTCTTTTCAATAAATCTTGCAGAATAAGTCTACTTCGTGTCACTTTTAGTAACAAATTACACAAAGGAAAATAATGAACCTGTGTTTAATTTTTTATTTGAAAACGCACATATCAAATGTATTAGTGAACGTTTTCTGAGAGAAAACAAAAGTCTCTATATTTGGCAAACGTTTTCTACCACCTAGTTTTGCGTATTATTTGAACGTTCAATTCGCAATGAAGCGTAGAGAAAATTTTGTATCTCGAATAAGCTGCAGAAATAATTTCCTGTCATAGTAAATAATTTAGATTGCTTAAAAACATCCATGATTGTGCATACCATGCTTCCCATGTTCCCACTGGATCAGTCGAAGATCTTAGAGGTTCACTAGGAATAGAGAATTTTCAGTATGTAACAGCTGTTTTAATATTACCTTTGTAAAAGTTAGTTTCTTGCATGCCAATGGCAAATGGCGAATTGAGGCCGGTGAATTCAAGGGCTCATTAATAATAAGAACAAACTTTGAAACAAGATATAAACGGCCTCTAACTTGCTGTTTCGCTTGTTTTTATGTTGATAAAGCGGCTTTCTCTCCGTTGCAGGAGAAGCTTATTTGGGACATCAATGTATTTAGTCGCAGAATTTGAGAAAAGACATCCCTGCCCCTCAAGACCACAAAGTACATGAACTATATGTATTGTAATGAAGAAGCTAGAAACCGCCCCGTCAAACACCTCTTGTTCTTATCCTTATAGATTGTCCTTATAAAAGATATCCTTATAGACTCTGATAGGGCCTTAGGAATGCAGCAGTTAAGTTTCACTTCGAATATTTGCGACAACTGGCAGATTTATTGTGATATATGTAACTCAACGACTTACATGGTGTTAATTGAAATGAATATAACACCCTAAATGACAAACGAGGCAGATTTAGTAGTGACATTGCTTGGAATGAATATTAAGCTTACCGGTTGGCGGTGTAACATCCTTGTGACTGTACCCGAGAGTTGAAGCTGAAAATGAAAGCACAACAGGAATTGTGAGATCCAGGTATATTTTCTAAAGCTGAATTTCGTAGATCCTTGATCGCAGTATCGGAATGCGGCGTAGCTACAAATTAGTATTGATCTAATATTTCCTATTCATTATACAAAATGCAAAGTCGGCAACGCATCTAACCAGATTTATGTAAATAAATATTAATCCGACAACTTCAGTGCTAGGGGACACTTCAGTCGGCTTATATGATGGATTCGTTTCCTGCACGCCGATGTATAGGAACTGTCGTGACTCAGGAGGAGCTATGAACGGTTTCATTCACCATCGTCATTCTCGTTCTTCCTTTCCCATTCCTCAGGCTGCATTTTGCCTTCCATCATTACGCATGGTCAAGCTGGAGGATTGCGGGGCGATTTTCAACATGAGATCGCATTCAACTTGCATGGTGAGTCGACGAAGATGACTGGCGGACAGCATTGGCTATTGCGAGAAATACCTAGCAGGTTACGTGAACGATTACGCTGCCATAATAAGGAAATGCAGCAGCAAATGTTGACCAAATAACATTGGTCAGTCACAATAGCACGTAACGGCATAGAGTTTCCAACAATAATTATTAGAGGTAACTCTGGCTGTGCAATAATTAGCCAACATGAGAATGAGGGGTGTCGTGTGAATTTGTCTTGTCTTCGTTCTTGTGGATTCAACGCTCTTGTGGCTTTGTTTATTACACTTTATGTGTGGTCATTGTCTTAAATTTCACAGCAATTTATACGTTTCAAAGTACAGAAGACTAAACGAGCACAGACAATTGCTAATAATTGCAGCGAATCAGCTTGTCGATGTAGCTACATCTCAACGCGCCAAGCCTCTTAACGCGCTCGCTTGCCCGCGATAAATTCATAAGGGCGTTTTATGCCTCTGGTCGATACATGCGTCCAGGGCGTAATGGCATCAATATCAGGCTTCTGTGCTAGAGCTGCTTTGTTCGAAACCTGCCATCGGACCATTTCATTATTGTTTAGTATTGAAACCGTGCTTTGTTGAAAATTACAATTTTACAAAGTCAGAAAGCCGTTGGAAGGAAGAAGGACGCAGTAGAAGGTAAACCCTTGTACCAGCAATCATTCCCATTCTGTATGAACCAGCCTACATGCAGCTCCCGTAGACACTAGTGATTCTTGTATGAAACTCTGCCTAATGCTGTCGGTCGAACGGGTCGCGGTCGGTCGGAGTGCGCATACGTAGCGCAAGCTGTGTTTCACACTCAAAACACTCTGACACTGTGTGAGGACCACAAGTGACCCAATAGGTGGGACAATAGGTTAGATACAAAGAAACATAGAGAACCAACCTCTGAAAAGTGCTACAAGTCGGCCGGCGAAATTTCAACGCTATAAAAAGGCGTCTCTGAGGGCTAGATTGAAACGATAAACTTTATTATTCATACAGACGTGAAATTATAGGACCGACCGAAACATCTTCGGGGTTGAGGGCATTTTTAATTACAGTGACGCTGGAAGTACGGGAACATAGTATGAATAAAAATATTCGAGTGGAACGATGATGAGTTGCCTTAAGGCTGTTGTGAAGATAGTAGTATGCTGGTTGCCAATAGCGGACGCGTATTCAAGCGTGGATCATGCTAAGGTTTGATGAAGACGAACATTGAGGTTATGTTGGGGCTGAGATAAACTTTCTCTGGAAATATGCAATAATGCAGTGGGCGTTGCTTATAATTTTGCAATAAGGGCTTTCCAAGCTAGGTCATCAGAGATTCAAAGACCCAAGTATTCATTAGAAGAAACTCGTCGGAGATGAACATTAACAGGTACGTATAAGGGTCACTATACAACGTAGACATCACACGTGGCAACACTAACTAGCCATTTTAAATGGTAGCAATGTGCCGATTATAATTAAGCTACTATTGCACATACCATAAACGCACGATTTGCCAAGAAACGCCAACTACATCTTTAAGATCGTGTAACGCAATATTGGAACTTAAGTGACCATGTGGTTGTTTGAATTAGCGCGACAGAAGCAGCTCCAGTTGGCTCCAGTACGGAATAACTACGTGTAGGTGTTAGAACAAAGTATGACATACATCACGCACACAGCACTATGCTTGTGAGGTAAGACATTTGATGAGTGCTGTATGTATGAGAAGTTATATATATTTAAATACATTTACCGTTTACATGACCTTTCGGTCACCTTAGCATATACTATAGCCTTTCTGGAAGATGGTCATCAATGGGCAGTAGTTTGGTTGGCGAGAAACATTACCGACGTATAAAGAGCAAGCTTCGTAATTTCGCCAAAGAAATACTTCCTTAAGTAATACAGCACGAGTCTTTTTCCCCATTCATGAAAACATCTTCTCATGTATGAGCAATTGACAGAAATATTTTCTCAGTAATGCTGTGTATTCTAACGTAGAGCCATTGGCATGACAAAAAGCACACGCTCTCGGGTGCTACTCAAAAATTTGGAAACGCATCTGACTAAACCCCACCCACCCAACCGGAACCTAAAGTGCAGGATGTCATTTCAACTAGCTGACATTTCTCATTCCGTAGTATTGGGAATGTCAGTCTGTGAGACTGCAATTACCTGAAGTTAAGGCTCCAATAAATTTGTTGAAAGTTATGCTAAATCAACATGACTTCAGCCACATGAGGATAGAAAAGTAAAAGCTCCGCTAACAGGGCCATACATTGCTCAAAGTTTTGACACGCTAGACAACGCTGCATCATTCATCTTGCGGTGATCACTGCATTAAAGGGATGTGTGTGTGACATGTTTGCGTTCATGACATGCGTGACATGACAGAAACTGAAATATTGTTTAGTAGCATTGGTATTACAGTTGCATGCTTTTCATGCATTTCATTCTTCAACGTCTGTTAAAAATTAGTGCGTAGTACTGTTTACTCATAAAGAACGTTGGAAATTTATTCTGGCATCTCATGGCCCTTCACAAAAAAAATGATTTAACACATGACATGAAGAATAGGTTCTCTGCATGAGGGAGCAGGCACATGAGATAGCACTATATATTCGATGAAGAACAGACACGAAACCATATTCTCATTTTATGCTACGAAGGAGCATTGTGCCTGGTAAGTTGGGCATCCTGATGAAATCTCGTGTTCAGAGTTAACTTTAGCTTGGTTGCTCCTATCTAAATATACGGAAAAGGAATATTCGTTGTTCTTGGCCACAACTGCAAAATTGTGAAAGAAAAATTATGCTAAACGCGTAACTTATACAAAACAAAGCTATGAAATCTACAACTTAGTAATTATTCAATCAAACATTATACCTAAATTTATAAATTGCATCAATTGTGCCGCTAAGCGTACAAAGCTGGTCTAATATACATGGCTCTTAAATGCAGAACTAATTTGTGGGTAGAGCTTTTTCAAAATACTTGAGAGCTTCGTTACAACTTTGTGCAATATATATATATATATATATATATTAGAACGGTTAAATTAAATGAATATAACATCTGTAGAGAGGCGTTCTGGTTTATTTAATGTAGCCCTCAGAGAGTAGAGCACCGCAGCGAAAGATTACACAGCACTGGGAAAATAGACACAAGGCTTCGACCTACTCGGCGTAGTCGCCTTCCTCGAAGCAGTGTCTACTGCTTGTTCTTCTGCAGTACACGTCTAAAGCCCACATAATTGATATAATATACATAGCTCTTAAATGAACAACTATTATTTGAGTAGGGCTCTTGTAAAACGCTTGGAAACGTATAAAAATTCACGTAAGATATATATTATTAGGTCAAACGTGCCGATTATGAATTTTCCGAAGGATGCATTTGACAGAACAGCGATATCTGTTCTTGGGGCAGAAATATGGATTTGCGAACATTGTGCTCCTATGCTTCTCAAGCTTGCCAATTTTTGGCATTTTTTTTAAATCCAAGCCCTTAATCAAAATATCTCTTGCAACTGTCACTAGAATTTACATTGTTTTGTCTAATGAAACACATTTATTTAAATTCGGCCAAGAAGTTGACTTGGAAAAGCACTTCTGCCTTTTAGATGTATTTTAAGAGGCGAAATCGGAGTTAGGTCTTGACTAAAGCTTCCTCTTTGGTCTACAAAATTTGGTTACTTACTAGGTACGCGCTTTGCGAGTTCTGCACCTAAACCCATCCTGTCTGCGCAGTCTCCAGCTTGTGCCTGCTGCCAACATGAAGTACTCCTCAGTCGCCGCCTTGCTTCTTGCCCTGGCCGGTACGAAATTGCAGATATCACATTCTCAACCACGCCTAAAATTTCATAGTCTGTTGCTCGTAAGCATAGTGCTAAGGAAGCCTGGTGCTGTTATTCTTAAGCTCAATATTAAAGTGGTGAAATTAATTTTTTTCTCTTTGCAGTATTACTAAAGATTTCGTTCAAAACCCACTTCATAGGCTGATTCTGAGGTAAAGAATGAAATGACCGAATACATACATGAGATTTAAATATACACAAATATTTACGGCAAAGCGCATCTATGGATGACTGTAGACAATAATAAGATCAACGCAAGCAATGTAGCGATACAATGGATTCCCAAAGTCCGTTTATTTAAAATCTGCTGTTGCCATTCGGAAACCTCCGTTACTTCGGCGATATCGGACATGTACTGTCGCTGGCTCTCCGCCCACTTTGGTATGGCACTCGGTTAGCAACGTCACCCATGAGTGTGACGTCATGATGATAGATGTATTACGAAAACACTCTGTCGCCGACCTAAAGATAAAGGCGGTATGACGACAACGACATGACGAAAACGAGGTAGCAGCTGGCTAGATGCTGAAAATATGATGATGGTGTATCGACGCCAGCGTGCCAACGACAATAAAAAGGACAATGCGGTGACGGCGAGTGAGTGTATGCCAACGATCGCATGATGACGGCGCTACCAGGGCAAATGGTTGGTGAATCTGGAATATCTGCCACAGCGTCCCTACGACGGCTTGCGATGGCATATATGACAACGGATGTGCGGTAGCTACTGTCTGAAGAGGGCGCAATGACGACAATATCATGACAAGTGCTGCATTATCTTTATTAAATGACTAAGGCATGATGAGTATAAAATGACGGAGAAGCAATGATGTCAGTGGAACGGCGAAGGGACGATGACTACGACAGCATGACGACAATGGAGCGATGTTTTGGAGGTGATCACGTGGGTAAAACGACAGCGTGGACATTATGGGCTTGACGACAAAGGCATGACGACGACTGTGTGACAACGTAGGCGTCAGGACAGCATGACGAGAGTTTGAATTCAAGTCACTTTATTTCAACACCAGAACGTTGAAGACCGCCAACAGAAAACAGTTTGTATGGCTTGAAGTGGTACGCGACTCTTCCTAAAAGGCAATTGCCGAGCATATTGTGAGGTGTTATACATGGTGTCCCAACAATCATGCACCAAGGTTTAAAAAATATGCAATTGCCACGTAGCTGGACAGAACCAAGGTAATAATTCTTTGCCTTAGGTTTTAGATACATTTTTGTGTTCGGCCTCATTATATATTTAGTCCTAAATAATAAGGTAGAGCGAAAATATACTTCGGACCAGAATCAGGTATGCCTAAAAGCACAATGTTGCCGCTAGTCTGGCCACTCGAGGCACTTTGCGCATATTCGCGGGCTTCTTTTACGCTCACAAAAAGACATTTATTGTTTAATAGTTCCGTGGGTATTTCCCGAAAGAGTGTGCAACACCGATATTGGTCGGCGGTTTGTTATATCATTTTTTCATCACCTTTGTGCGAAACTATTCGCAAAGGGACGTTCTTTTAACACGGAGCAACTGGTTTATTTTGTCACGGCTCATTGGAGACAAGAGCGAAGCGTGGTATTTAATTGAGATGATTAGGACAAAGCGCTCAGTTGAAAACTTCTCTAGCTCCTCGCTTGCACGCTCGAGGTCGTCGTCTTTTTTGTCAGCGTGGTTGGGCACAGATAGCGTCGCGGCATTTGCCCCCTCCAGAGGGAGCATCGACCCGATGCTCGGCGGGTAGCACCCGGCGATCAGCAAACCAGAGAGTACCCATGTCATTCAGAAAAATAAGGTTTCATACGCACCACGTGCACAGTCTCAGGCAGGTTCATACGGCGCCTCGAGCAGGATGGGCTGTCAGGAACAACTTCATAGTTGACGTCGCTAATGCGTCGTAGAACCTTGTATGGTCCGAAGTATCGGCGTAGAAGTTTCTCCGCGAGGCACCGGCGGCGTACTGGAGTCCAAACCCAGACTCTTTGGCCGGGATGGTAGACGACGCATCGATGGTGGAGATTGTAACGTCGGGCATCTCGCTCTTGCTGGCCAGTTATGCGAACGCGCGCGAGGTGTCGTGCTTCTTCGGCGCGCGCTGTAAAATCTGCGGCGTCAGTCTCGGAATCGCTGGAATCATGAGGCAGCATAGCATCCAGCATTGTCGTCACTTCTCGACCGTGGAGGAGACTGAATGGTGTCATTTTTGTTGTTTCTTGCCGAGCCGTGTTATAAGCAAACGTGACGTAGGGTAATATTTGGTCCCAGTTCTTGTGGTTCACATCAACATACATGCATAGCATGTCTGCGGGAGTCTTGTTGAGGCGCTTCGTAAGTCCATTGCTTTGCGGGTGGTAGGCTGTCGTCCTTCTGTATGCCGTGCCACTGAGCGTTAGTACAGTTCGCAAAAGTTCAGCCGTGAACGTGGTTCCTCTGTCGGTTACGATGACCGCTGGAGCACTGTGCCTCAGGACGACGTTTTCAATGAAGAACTGTGCGGCCTCGGCTGCTGTGCTGCTCGGAAGGGCCTTGGTTTCTGCATATCGCGTGAGGCAGTCTGTCGCAACTATGATCCACCTATTTCCGGCGGCAGATATTGGGAATGGGCCCAAGAGGTCCATCCCAATTTGTGCAAACGGCGTTTCCGGCACTGGAACAGGATGTAATAGTCCGGCAGGTTTCGCAGGTGGTACTTTTCGTCGCTGGCAGTCAAGGCACGTTCGAACGTAGTGCTTCACCTGTGCTGCAAGCCGTGGCCAGTAGTACTTCTCTTTGATCCGCGCTAATGTTCTTGTGTACCCTAGGTGGCCTGAGGTAGCTTCATCGTGACAGGCCTGAAATATTTCATTGCGGAGAGTTTTAGGGACGACCAGTAGATATCTGTTCCCTGTTGAAGAGAAGTTCTTTCTAAAAAGAACACTGTTGCGTATGCAGAATGATGACAGGTCCCTTGAGAACAATCCAGGCTTGTTCGTGGTGCGGCCTTCTAAGAAATCAATTAGAGAAGCGAGCTTCTGGTCCTGTTGTTGTTGTTGAGAGATGGTGGCCGCATCAACAACTCCTAAAAAGCCTGTGTATTCGTCATCATCTCCGCCTGACAACTCGATCGGCGATCTGGAAAGGCAGTCAGCATCTAAGTGCTGCCTTCCCGATTTATAGACCACTGTCATGTCGTACTCTTGAAGCCGTAGGGCCCAGCGTGCCAAACGTGCAGATGGATCTTTCATGTTGGTCAACCAACAGAGAGAATGGTGGTCACTTATGACGTGAAATGGGCGGCCGTATATGTACGGGCGGAACTTGGTAACTGCCCATACTACAGCCAAGCACTCCTTCTCTGTGGTGGAATAGTTTGATTCGGCACGTGACAGTGTTCTACTCGCGTAAGCGATGACTCGCTCAGCGCCGTCTTGCCGCTGAACAAGGACGGCGCCTAGACCTACGTTGCTGGCATCGGTGTGGATCATTGTGGGGGTATCCACGTCAAAGTGGGCAAGAACAGGTGGAGTTTGTAGACGGTGCTGCAACTCGTTAAATGCCGCCTCCTGATCCTCGCCCCACACAAACGCGACATCTTCTCTGGTTAGGCAGGTGAGCGGTGAGGCGATGCGTGCAAAACCCGCAATAAATCGCCGGTAATATGCGCATAGGCCCAGGAAGCGTCTGACTGCCTTCAAGGCGATTTTCTCAGGATCAGGTCTGACACCTGTGTGGCTTACAACGTGGCCCAAAAACTGCAGTTCTTCATAGCCAAAGTGACACTTTTCAGGTTTTAAAGTAAGCCCAGCGGACCGTATACATGGCTTGAAGAACTAAGCGTAGCCTGTCTGAGATGTTCATTAAATGTGGCAGAATAAACAATCACATCGTCTAGGTACACTAAGCAAGTCTTCCACTTAAGGTCTGAGAGAACGGTATCCATTAGCCTTTGAAACGTGGCTGGGGCGGAGCACAAACCAAAAGGGAGAACTTTGAATTCATAGAGCCCATCAGGCGTCACAAAAGAAGTCTTTTCGCGATCCCGTTCATCGACCTCTATTTGCCAGTACCCACTCTTTAAGTCCATTGACGAGAAGTACCGTGCATGCCGTAGCCTGTCGAGGGAATCGTCGATGCGTGGTAAGGGATACACGTCTTTTTTCGTAATCCGATTGAGCTTGCGATAATCGATATAAAACCGCAGGCTACCATCCTTCTTAACGAGTACCACGGGCGACGCCCAAGGACTTTTTGACGGCTGGATGACATCATCTTCTAGCATTTTCTTGACTTGCTGTTGTATTGCTTCACGCTCTTTCTCAGCCATGCGATACGGATGCTGGCGGATGGGTATTGCTGTTTCCTCCGTAATAATGTGGTGTTTCGTCAGTGGTGTTTGACGCACTCGGGACGTTGTAGAGAAGCAGTCCTTAAAATGGTCAAGCAGTTCCCTGAGACTTTGTTTCTGTTGCGGCGCTAAACCTGGGTCAACGTCGACGACGGGTGCATCCGGCATCGTATCGGCGGTTGATTCCTCTTTTACAGCAAAGCAGTACTGAACGTGGTCAATTTCGTCAAAGTATGCCACAGCGGTGCCCTTACTGATGTGCCGGCGTTCATTGGTAAAATTTGTCAGTAGTACCTCTGTGTGACCACCGATTAGGCTGACGATAACCCGAGCGATGGCGACACCTTGATGGAACAGAAGTGCAGTTAATTGTTCGGCGACACCGTCCTTGTTAAACTGTTCTCCGCAACTGACGGAGACAAGACTACATGATAGTGGTGGTATGCAGCCGTCGTCGTCGGCGACACGTAACGATGTACGTTGGCGCTCTTCGTCGTGGCTTGTGTCTATACTATTCGATAAGGTTATCTCGCCATCACGTATGTTAACCACGGCGCCGTACTCCCGCAAAAAGTCCATTCCAAGGATGAGTGATCTGCAGCACTCTTTTAAAACCATAAAAGAGGCGACAAAAGCTGTATTTCCTATCTGGAGTCGTGCAGTACATTTTCCTGTAGGTGTCATTATCTGGCCCCCGGGATTTCGAATATGAGGGCCCGTCCATTGCGTTTTGATTTTTTAAGCCGGTCTGCCAGCTGCTCACTCATTATCGAAAAGTCTGCGCCAGTATCAACTAAAGCTGTCACGTCGTGTCCATCAATCGTTAAGAGTAGGTCGGCACTCACAAATTCGTCGGTGTTCCGTTTCTCCGGGTTGATCTGCTCGTTTCTCAGTAATAATGGGGGATTTTCGGCGGTTCGACGACTTGCAACCTTCACCCGGAGGTCGCTGATTTCAGTTTCCCCGCCGTGGGCTTGGAGAGCGGCCTCTTACTACGTCGGCGAAACTGCGACGGTCCGGCGAAGAATAGCGTAACGGAGACGGCGAGCGCGACCAAAGATTAGCAGAGCTGCCTTGTTCCCGAGTGATACTGACGTCGAAGCGTGGATTTCTCTCTGGAAACTGTCGCGGAGTAGCAGGTGACATTTCCTGGATGCCACCCTGGCGATGAGGGCAAAAACGATAAATGTGCCCTGGTTCGCCACAGTGAAAACACAATGGTCGGCGATCAGCAGTGCGCCATACGTCGGTCCTGCGAATCTGGGGTCGCCTGAAATGCTCTCTCTGTATCCAGGCAGCAGTAGGTGGCCGCTGGTGGTACTGCTGTACTGGCACGGTAGAAAGAGGGCGACGGACAGCGTCTGCGTAGCTATATGCACGTGGCTCGTAGCGTGGCTCGAAGCGTGGCTCGAAGCGCGGCTCGGGACACGGTTCAGGGAGTGGCTCAGGAGATGCAAATGCTTGCCGGATTTCTTGGCGGACAACTTCAGCGACCGAAGCAACAGTAAACTCCTTCGGTGTCGCAGTTTGCTTCGCAATCTCCTCGCGCACAATGTATCTGATCAGTTGACGCAGCGAGGTCTCGTCGGTCACTGCCAGAACTGCGGCTCCTGCAGGTGCATCGTTAGTTAGGCGTTCGTATTGCCGGCAACGCTGCTGGAGCGCCTGCTCAATTGCTGTGGCTTCCTTAATAAATTCTTCCACTGTTGCAGGCGGGTTTCGCACGAGACCAGCGAATAGCTGTTCTTTGACGCCGCGCATGAGATGGCTCAGCTTCTTCGAATCAGGCATGTTGGGATCCGCGCGGCGAAACAAACGAGACGTGTCCTCGGCAAACATGGAGACACTTTCGTTGGCTTTCTGAATGCGCAACTCGAGAAGGCGTTGTGCATTATCTCGGCGATCAGTGATTCCGAAGGTATCAATTAGCCGACGGCAAAATTCGTCCCAGGTTGCCAAATGTGCCTCGCGGTTTTGAAACCACGTCCTTGCGCTACCGTCAAGAGCGAAGTACACATTGCAAAGCTTCTGGTCCCGACGCCACTGATTGACCCTAGCACGCGTTCGTACTGGTCCAGCCAGTCTTCGGCGTCTTCATACGTGTCACCGCGGAAGCTTTTGGGGAATAGATTGTTCTGAACAGTCACCTGAGTTGTATTTGCAAGCGCCATTTCCTGAGTCGATGCGGTCGCTGACAAACTTCCTTGCAAGAGACCGAATTCCGGGCACAGACCTTGCAGGCGGCGGCTTGCGCGGTGGACAGGTGTCTCGACGCGTGGATGATGTCTTCAAGGGCTGGATGCAGGGATACTCGCAGGAGTCGTCCCAATCATTAGGCGAGGATGCGATACCCAGCACTTCCACCAGTGTCACGGCTCACTGGAGACAAAAGCGAAGAGCGGTATTTAATTGAGATGATTAGGACAAAGCGCTCAGTTCAAAACTTCTTTTTCTCTATCACCTCGCTTGCACGCTCGAGGTCGTCGTCTTTGTTGTCAGCGTGGTTGGGCACAGATAGCGTAGCGGTAATATTATGTTATAAATGTGTAACAATGTCACTACAGACAACTCCAGGACATTATTTATCAGCGTGATATCGAATCCGTGGTCATCACAGCATGTTCCGTTCTATAGACATAAAAGTAGTAGAGACCTCATCTTACTGCGATAGCAGTTATATGGATACTCCAAGGGCATTTTTGCCCTCGCCTTCATCGTTGTCGTCGTCGCCGTGAGGTTCCGTATTAAGTCCAACGGCGATGAAGCCGTCGCCGCGCGCCGTACGCTGTGTGCGTGAGTGAAAGCGTGCGAGGGTGAGCCGGCAACCGCAGCTTAATTTTGTGCACGCGAGAGAGGAAGGTGGCCAGAAGCGCGAGATTTTCGTTCGTTCACGGGGCACGGGGAGGGGGCGACGGAGACGGTAGGGGTGGGGGGTGCATTCTGCTCTTGCGGCTGCTGCTGACGGAGCTTCCGCGCGGGCAACGTATCTTGAAAGCGATCTGCTATGTCGCCGCAGTGTGCGCCCGCGGAGGCCTCATCTTCAAAGTGATCTGCGATGGGTACAAAGTGCAAAAGCGCAGGCACGGAGTGCCGGAAACTTTGACTGTGCTGTGCTTTCGACGTTTAGTTCGCGTTGAAGCGAAACGCGCGACAGCGCGAAGGTCAATTTTCCCGCTGCTGCTGGCGCGCTTTCTCAATCGTTTTAAACTGTTTCCGCGGTCATAAAGCGAGATGTGTTCATGTTTACTTGTGCTTGCGTGACACCGTGCTTGTTTATTTCGTTAGTAAGCGAAATATTTACAACTTTATACGGCCTATAGAACTGCTATCCTTACTTTGCATAGCTGTCTACTAATTTGATATCGCAATCGATGCTTTGCCTTTCGGGCGAAACTGCGACTTTTTGGTAGCTGTCGCTGAAAACATAGATTGATTATGCGTGAAGACAAGGTTACTCGAAGAATTGCAAATCTGAAAACTGTTTACTAAGTTTGTGAACTATTCATTAAGTTATTTGCAAGGCCCTCGTTTGATAAAACTTCATTCGGTGATGTTTGACTTACAAGAATAGTCGACAGCTGGGCGAGTTGGTACGGATTCATCTTCTTTAACAAACTGCGCGGTGGGACAGGACACGAGGACACGTGTGTCTCACTTCTTTCCTCGTGTCCTGTCTCACCCCGCAGTTTGTTAAATAAGATGTTCCACTTACAGTTGCATTCCCATTTCCTCTCCAGAGAAAAGCATTAATACGCCTCCAGGCTATACGGAATGTTTTTATCACTTCACTAACGAACAAATTACGTCAATATTGTGTCTCCTCTTTGTGCAAATCATTACTTTGTTCGTTTGTTCCTTAAATTCATGCAATTCTTCTTCAGTTGTGGTGCCAAATATTTTTTGTATAAGCGGTTTGTAGCGCGAATTTCATTACTACAGTTTTTATTTATCCGTGATTTTTGCATTTGCATAAGGATTTGACTACATTGTACTTAAAGCATCTATTATAGGCAACCTTAAACCTAGCGCAAACAGAAATTAATAGACTTTCTGGGTCTCTGGTAGGCATTAGTTCTGACCAGTGAATTAGCCATATTGCTTCACAAAAAATCGCAGTTTCGCCCGAAAGGCGAACCATAAATTGCGATAGCATATTTACAAGTATAGTAAACAGAGTAAGGAGAGCAGTTTTATCGGCTCCATAAACTTAGACACATTCGCTTACTAACTGAATTAACAAGCATTGTGCCAGCGCGCTCAAGAAAACATAATAGATCACACTCGATCAACGGAGACAAGCACTATCAAAACGCTGACGTGTGCAAGCGCGGCAGGAGCAGTGACCGAAGGTTCGTGTGGTCTGTCGCTTCAACGGAAACTGAGCGGGGAAAGCACAGCGGATACAAAGGTCAGAGCCGTGTGGAGACCGCTTTCAACTTACGGTGCGCGCGACAGTCCCTCAGCCGCGCTAAGTACGCAATTCCTGGCAGAGTTGAGGACGCGCACTCTCCCTCGCGCGCACCCTTCCCGCTTTCCTCCTTTCGAGTGGTAGATCGAGTCGCCAGTTCCCCTTGCGCCCGGTGGAAAGATATGCATTTAGTGCCACAGCTAAACGTCGCCTCCCCTCCCTCCCATCTCCCCATAGCCTTTCGCACGACCGGAGACGCCGTGTTTGCTCTCCGGCAGTGCGTTCGCTCTCCGTGAAAGCACACAAGGGACGCGCGCTTTTCACTCGCACATGCAGCATCCGGCGCGCGGCGACGAGTTTATCGCCTTTGGACTTTATGCGGAACCTCACGGCGACGAGGACGGTGACGGCAGGAATGCGCTTGGAGTGTCCATATCGCAATAAAATTGTTCAGGCTGTCTATATTGACATCTCGATCCATTTGTGAAGAACGGTGTTTGCGTGTTGGAAGTGATCAGATTGTCGTAAAAACTAATATTGGCAGGCTATCACTTCTGATCACTCAACAATACCTATATACAACACTATTACAACAATACAACAATATTTTAGAATGGTGGATGTTGGCTATGAAGACATTACCTAATATCGACGTATTCTTAAAAGCACGAGTGGGATAATTTAAACCAGTACCAATACCATTTGGCTCTTTTGTCCCGCTAAGTTCTCAAGAAGCAGAAACACTTCAAAATGAAAGTTTAACTCTCCTGCCAGAGTTAACTGCAGTCATCATCATTCACCTGGCTGGGTTACTTGACTAATGCAGAATGACGAAAAGGGTACAATTATGATGATGGCGTGACCATGACGGCATAATGGCGGCAGTATGGCAATGAATGTATGGGAACGTGAGTATGACCATGTGTAATTGACGACCATAGCAACTACCTCGTGCTGTGGTAGTTTATTTGCGAAAATGCTATCCAGATGGCACTTGCATCCTCGG
The DNA here is from genome assembly GCF_013339745.2 of Dermacentor silvarum. NCBI lineage: Eukaryota > Metazoa > Arthropoda > Arachnida > Ixodida > Ixodidae > Dermacentor > Dermacentor silvarum. The sequence goes on from NC_051162.1 coordinate 59,108,182, forward strand.
CAGGTCAAATCGGGACTTCGCCTGCCTAATGGGTTTCGGGCACGCGCGCGCGTCGGGCAATAGCAAACGCTTAATAAAATAATAAAAAAAATGCTAGGGCCTTTGCATTTTATTAAAACAAGAATTATATTGTTATATTGTTCCAGGAAAAACGTCTTCCCAGCATTGCATTTCTGTTTTAAAGTGAAGCCGACTTTAAGGGGATCGGTGTAAACTTGATCTTTGTAAGCTGGCTTTCACAAGTTCTGTATTGCAGTGAAGCCCACTGAAAGAAAAATGCGATGCGAACGGGGCTCGATAATGGTATCGCGTTCCACTCTTAAAGGCGAAGCTTAAGCGTCCTCCAGTTTTTTATGACAACAGGACGAGGATGGCGCCGATGCTGCTATCGCACCTCGGGTGTCCATGTTATCGTTCCAAATCCAATAGCAGGAACATGTGAACTGAAGTTCAAAACAAAGTATCATGAACTTCCAGTCCGACGAAGTGTCTGCTCACGCACTAACGCATGTTCTACGTTCTAGACTCACTCGTTCGTCGTCTGGGGCAAGAAATTCCTGGAGGCCTGCTGCTGGCATTGCAACGGAAGGTCTGCCTGGGGGTGGGCTGCGCAAGCGTCGGCTAGGACGATAATATCTGAGGGCACGTGATCTTCACCTCATCAAGGGCACGTCGCCATCCGATGACTACATAAGCAGCCAGCGGCGATGAACGCATCGCAGTCCGACGAAGTGTCCGCTCACGCACTAACGCATGCTCTACCTTCTAGACTCACCCGTTCGTCGTCTGGGGCAAGGAATTCCTGGAGGCCTGCTGCTGGCATTGCAACGGAAGGTCTGCCTGGGGGCGGGCTGCGCAAGCGTCGGCTAGGACGATAATATCTGAGGGCACGTGATCTTCACCTTATCAAGGGCACGTTGCCACCCGATGACTACATAAGCAGCCAGCGGCGATCAACGCATCGCAGTCCGACGAAGTGTCCGCTCACGCACTAACGCATGTTCTACCTAATAGGTAAGCAAGTTTGCACAGGTGTTGAATAGTTACTTGATTTAATTCTAATTGTACAGTTCGTCGGACTGCAACTTTGTTTTTGTGTCTTACGTTAGCGTTCATATGTGTGGTGCTTCAATTTGTTAGTATATCTTCTACAACTCTGGAAAATAGTTGTTCCACGTGCTTGAAGCCTGTGAAGAAAGACACTGACAGCTTGCATTGTACTGTGTGTAATTCCTTTTTCCATATCGGGAAATGCTGTGGTCTTTCAAAGCAGGTCTTGAAGACGCTAGACAGACAAAGATGGTTATGCGCGAATTGTAAGTCGAAGCATGTCTCTGAATCTGAGAGTGATAGTGATGGTGACACGGCGGAACCAACAATGCGGGAAATAATGAAGGCCATCCGCGCACTTGATCACAAGGTATCAAAGATTAGTTCACGTGTGGACAACCTTGACAAAGCCATTCAGGCACAATCTGCGAAAGAACAGCTCGGTGTTACAAATAATCAAAAAGCAATCCAAGGTTATTGAAGGCATAGAAGCGTCAATGGAAGTGCTTTCATCGAAGCATGATGGAATGAAAACAGCGCTGGATGCATTCAGTACCGTGGTGACTGGCTTAAGGAAGCGTTCAGATGAACTGGCCGGGTGTGTAGCCGTGAATAACAGAAAGATAAGCGAGCTGAGTTTAGCGCTGAATAACCTTGAGGCTTATCGCGCAGAAATAATATTGAAATTCATGGTGTGAAACAAATCCCAAACGAGGACCTTACTACCATAATGAGATCTCTCGCCACTAAGATAGACGTCCTGCCAGAGACAGTATATGCAGTAGAAATAGTACATAGGCTTCCAACTAGAGAAGGAAAGATCCCGGTCATTATTGCTAGAATTCAAGTCAGGACTAGACAGAGATAAATGGTTTCATGAAGCGCAACGCAATGAGACAGGAAGGGATATACATAAACGAAAACTTGACGCGACAGACCAAGAAGTTATTTTGGCAAACCAAGGAGCAGGCCAGGGCCAAGAACTCTAAATTCGTCTGGGTTAGAAACGGAGTAGTTTTTGTAAGAAAGGAGCAAGGATTCGGTGCTGTGAGAATTCTTTTGGAAGGTGACCTTGAAAGGCTTCGCTAGCATGAACGAAGAGTTTGTTTCGTTTGCTGAGTGGAACTGTCACAGGAATAGTTGCTTGACGAATTCTCATGCTAGATCTGTGCTGGACCTCGTGCATGTGAATGTTAGAAGTATTAGGAAGCATTGGGAACTATTGAATTTTTATCTGAATTCTATTACATCTCTGGACGCCTTGTTGTTAACTGAAATAAATAGTTAAGGACAGAGGACTCAAGTGTCTTCAAACTACAGGGTTTTCATTCCTATTCACATTGCCGCAGGTCAGGTAAGGGTGGCGGTATTTCCGTATTTGTTAGGGACATATGGTTTAGTGAGCAGATATCGTGTGTTTTTACAGCAGCCGAAGTAGTCGCCATTTCGGTAAGCAATAAAAAAAACAATTTAATTATAGTCGCTATATACCGCCCCCCTATAACTCTGACTTACAGACACTTTTGTTAGAATTGTCGCAGTTTTTAAATAAATATAGCAACAGCAATGTCATTCTCGCTGGTGATCTGAATATTGATATTTCCGAAATACGAAAGCGAAGGAGTTGCGGATTACCTCGACTTGCTTGCTGCAAATGGTATCGAACATGTAATACATAGTTTTACTCGTGAAGAGATATCTGGTACTACGATCTCAAGGTCGTGCATTGATCATATAGCTATAAGATGCTGTGCATTTGAGTCATGCGCAGCGGTGATCCGCAAAAAAGTTGCGGATCATTATTTTACGGCATTATGTGTCTATGAGGCGACCGCAGAGAAAGATGATTGTAGAGCACGCACTGTGAACATTATAAATGATAGAACCATTGACAGCCTAATAAAGAATTTGGACTGGGATTCTCTAATTCCAAACAATCACATTTTGACCTACGAACGTTTAGTAAAACAATTTGACAAGTTTTACGCATCCTCCAGAAGTAAAATTCAGCTAAAGCCTAGAAATCTGGATAAAAAGTGGATCAGTCTAGATATTGTGCAACTGTCTTATGAAAAAGATAAACTATGGTATCTCTGTAAATCTCAGCCTTTTAACCTTGCTCTGAAAGAACAGTACCGTGTAACACGCAACAAACTTACAGCAATGTTACGGTTGAGAAAAAAATTTTTTTTTCTGCTGAGTTTAGCAAGTGTAATGGCAACATGAGAAAGACATGGGGTCTCTTGAGTGAACTAATGGGACGGCCCAAAAAAGGTAATCTAGATGATCAGATATCATCAGCATTTGCAAGTGAAAATCCCTTGGCTACCGCGAATTCATTCAACGAAATATTTGTGTCATCAATTGATGATCTAAAACAGCATTCTCGTGTTAGTCCAGTAACGTACCACGGACGAGCGCTTGCAAATTCCGCTTTTCTGCCATCAGTTGATGACTACGAGTTGTGGAGTATCATTAATACCCTACCGCTAGATAAGCCTCCTGGCTACGACAATATTAGAATGAAGGATCTATTAAATAATTATTCCAAAGTAAAAAATGTATTCTTGCATATTATGAATGGCTGTTTACAAACAGGTAACATACCACAGGGGTTAAACATATCCGCTATTAGGCCAATATATAAGTCCGGTAAGAAGTCTGACAACACGAACTATCGTCCTATATCAATACTGCCATCGCTCAGTATTATAATGGAGAAAATCGTTCACAGAAGTATGGTGTCTTTTCGTTAGAAGTTCTCGATATTAAATGGCGCTCAGTATGGCTTCCGGCGGCATTTTGGAACGGCTGACCTCGTAGAGGATTGCTGTGACCTAATCCATTAGGATATAGATAAAAGTAAGATTGTGCTTGGCCTATTCATAGATCTTAAAAAGGCTGTTAATACTGTTGACCATGCTGTCATGCTACAAAAGTTAGAAAGTGTTGGGTTTAGAGGATTGTATCAGCAGTTTTTTTCGGGTTATTTTACTGGGCGCCTCCAATCTGTCAAGATAAAAGACCAATTCAGTGATTTCAAGCGTATTGCGTATGGTGTTCCGCAAGGTTCCGTATTGGGCCCATTTTTATTTAACATCTATGTGAACGACTTGGCTGATCTGAAGCTAAACTCGCGGCTTTTTCAGTACGCTGATGATACAGCATTGATCATATCGCATGAGTTCCACAGTGAAGCTTTGACGTTATTACAGGCTGACATCGAGGCACTTTTTGATTGGCTATCCAATAACGAATTATGTGTAAATGAAGCGAAAACCAAGCTAGTGTGTTTTAGAAATCCCCACAAGAAAGTTGAGCTCAGACAATCCATTATACTTCATGGCAGCTCGTGTACGGGGTGTCAATGCTCACCGATACCCTTCTATCCCACTGTTAATATTTAGGAATGTACTTAGATGATCTCATCCCACTGTAAATATTTAGGAATGTACTTAGTTGAAAAAAATGTCCTGGTGTGATCATGTAGAATACATAGTTAAGCGCCTTCGACTGCTTTCTCTGCAATTATATCGAATTAAACACAGTAGTTCTGTTCAGCTGCCTAAAACTGTATTCAAAGCGATGGGCGAATCGATCCTGCAGTACGGTATTACGGTGTATGGTTCTTGCTCGCACTCACGAGCTAAACAAATTGACAAAGTTTTACATCGGCTGTCAGCAAACATATTGTATGGCACAAACTGTGATGACTTAGACACCATTTCAAATATGAGGGCGGCTGAAGTTACTTCTTTACATAATTTATTTATGCAAGTAGTGGTTATCAGAAATTACTTCTCCTGTAAATTCAAACAATTAGAAAGCAAACCACGAGTCTTAAGCAGTGTGTAGCGTTATAAACTTCCTAAAATATATACACATTATGGAAAGAGATGCCGGGATTTTTACGTCCCCTTTCACTTTAATCAGTTGCCTCAGGAAATGCTGTGCTTTCATTCGGTAAAACAATTGAAATCTGCTCTGAAATCTTGTTTGCCTATCAGTGTATAATACTTGTGCTCTACTTTCTCCTGTAACTTCGCTTCTTGAGTATTATTACTTCCTGTGTTTTATTTGATTTCTTCATTTATTTAGATTATCTTTGATAATGTCTTATAACATTATTGTGTTATTTGAGTCACGTATGCTGTACAATACTCTTTTTATTTTCTTTTTTCGTGTATGTGCTGAGTAGACACTATAGCGACTGCCGTGTCCCGCCCACAAGCGATTACGCTTCCGCGGGCACGAATACTACTTTGTATTTTACTTGGAATAAAATATGTATGTATATGTATGTATGTACATCAGCGTCATAGCACTAACGCTACTGCTAATAGTACATCGCGAATGACATTACTAGTGTAAATTTTCATGTGGTGCAGCATTCGATTACTCATGAATTGTGCACTATTTCATTAAAACGAAAATATTCGCGACAAAGAATCTTATAATACTCATACTCTTCCAGCATAGCCATTGGGCATCAATCTGGTTAGCAGTGAAAAGCAAGAAAGGAACAGCCATTAAATATAATTCGCCTTAAAACCATTCACAAAGAGGTGAATCGTTGAATCACCGCGAGATCGCAAGTAAAAACGCATCTAACGTCGGCCTGCCTACGCTACGATAAATCTGTTTTTTGCTTTTACCTTATACACTCACAATTTTTTTTCAGCTCTCAAACGCTCATATACTTGTGGCGAGTACTCTCAGCGGGGCGAGTACTCTCAACAGTGAATGCGGCGACATTCGGCAACCCCTTCAAACACATCGAAAAATTTTTGGACGCGTCCTTCGGCCTGTAGCACCTGCTCCTGCTCGGCCACTGCGACTTTTGAATGTGTTTACTCTTTCGGTCAAAAGCGCATTTACCTTACGTATGGTAAAGAGCCTTCGTCTCTCTATCACTACTCACACTGTGTGTTGCGGCGACAATGAAATCTTCCTGATTATTGTTAGGTTATTTTTGGACATAATATTACTCTCCTTTAGCGGAGGCATAGAGATGCAGAAATGAGGAATGAATTAATTCTTTGACGCCTCTGAAATTCTTGCTGTGTCGTATGTGCAGTGTTCGTGGGCAGCGGCATCGGAAGGGCGTTGGCTAGCCTAGATTATGGTGAGTAGAGGAGCGCAGCATATACACGCTGTGTCGCATATGCACTGCGTGTCGCGGAAAACTTTCTCCCCGCCAGGCGTGTGCGGCGCCTGTGGCGCGCCGGCATCGTATATTAAGACACAAGGACGAGGGTGGCGCCGATGCCACGATCGCACATCGACCGGCCCTGTAGTTGAAATTGCAATAGCAGGAAATCGAGAGCTGAAGTTCGAAGTACCGTGCGGTACAAAATTGCAATGGTAATAACACTACTGGTAATAGTGCATTGTGAATAATATCACTATACTGCATTTTCTTACGGTGCAGCATAAATAAAAAATAACCGCTAAATATTATGCGATAATAGCGATACTGCTCCAGCCCAGTCGCTTGGCATCAACGTGGTTAGCCGTGAAAATCGAAAAGCGAGCAAGGAAGAGCAGAAGAATATACTACGATTCACAGTCATTCTAAAAAGATGAGAATGTATGAAGCATCATGACAGCTCAAGTGAAAACGCATCTAACATTGTCCTGCTTATAATGATGCATTATCACGCTACGAGACATCTGTTTCAATATGTTTATTATTCACTTTTTTTCTGCATTCATCTACGAACTTGCGGCGAGTACTCTCCGCGGAGCTTGGTCATTTTTCAAGTAGGAACAACGAATAATGTTGCGGCACTCAGGGAGCCCTTCAAGCACTCGGCAAATGTTTCGACGCGTCCTTCGGCCAGTCCTACTTGCATGTGATCGGCACCTGCGAATTTTGGAGGCATTCTCCTTTTCGGCAGAAAGTGGATTTAGGCTTATGTGTGGTTAAGTGAAGAGCCTTTGTCTATGTATCATTACTTAGACTCGCGGTGTGGCAACAATGCAATCCTTGTGATTTTTGGGAGTTTAGTTTTGTACGTATGGTTACTCTTCTTTAGCTGAGGCATAGATATATATATATAAATGAAGAATAAATCATTCCTTTGACGACTCCTAAATCTTTGCTGTGTCATAGGTGGAGATTTAATGGGCAATATGCTGCAGAAGGCGGTGGCTGATGGGAATTTCCCTAACGGTGAGTACAGGAGCGCAGCATACACCACGCTGTGTCGCATACGCACTGCGTGTCGCGAAAAACTTTCTAACCGCCACGCGTGTGCCGCGCCTGTATCGGATATAACGACACCAGGACAAGGTGGCGCCGATGCCGCTATCGCACATCGAGTGCCCCCCCCCCCCAAGTAACGCAAAATGTTGCCATAACGTTCTCTGAATGTGCACAAATGTCGGCGTATAACGTTGCCTACATGCTGCTAATGTCCTCTTTTTTGATCGCCACACAACGTTGGGTCGTAACGTTGTGGCAGCGTTGAGCAGCACATTCACGACGTTAACATAACGTTAACAGAACTTCCTGGCAACGTAATGTGGATGTTGCCTTTGTCACTTGAGCTTTCAGGCAACGTACGTATGTGACGTTCAAGCAACACTCAACTGACATTGCAGAATATTTGTAGACATGCATAACAGCAGTGCTGTCAGCATGACACGGCTGACAGCACCGCAAACCCTTAAATTTATATTTGCTTGACAGATAATTTACTCTAGTAGTTTTCATGTTGCATATGCATGAAAATGTGAAACAAGAATTAGTGAAAAACAGCGTTTATTACGTATATCTTGTGTAGTTTACCAAGATATCTGTGTACCTTACCTTGTGGTAAGGTACACTATACACGTAAAATAATGCTGTTTTCACCAGTTCTTGTTTACATTTTCATGCATATACGACATGAAAACTACTAGAATGCATTATCTGTCAAACAAATATAAATTTAAGGGTTTGCGGTGCTGTCAGCCGTGTAATGCTGACAGCGCTGCTGTACGGGCAGCTCATCTGTCTTGCACTATATATAGTACCAACGCGCCCTAAGCCAGAATCTTTAAAGTGTTTCACATGGTGGTTTGCCTGACTTGTCTTGCTGTTGTCCATAGCACAGCATATAAATGCTAACTGCAAGTAAAAGTGCACAATGCAAAGCTGCGAAGTGGTTCATAAGAACAATTTTTCATTTTGGCTATAACAGCAAGAGAAGCAGCATGCACGTCCAATGTGCAGAGGTTCTCGTATAAAGGTTCTCGCAGCAGGAAAGTAAATATATTCCACAAATGTTCATTTCCTTAAACATATCATTTAAGCTTAGACCACAGAAAAAAATCAGTCTTTGCTTCCGACTTACTGCTCTAAAAATCATGTGTCGGTAGCTGCATGTGCTTTCAAGAAATTGTATAATAGCCAACATCAGCTGCTAAGACCAAACGCTAGTATGTAGGAATTGTTTGTGCAGGAGGAATGTGGTGGTTGAATATGCACCCATGAATATGCATTGGTCCACCTTAAATAATAGTGAATGCCATAGACAAACCTGGTTATAATCTCAAACCATGCATTTATTTACTGTCTGCTTACATCATCCTGGCAAACAAATGACACATAACAGTAACTTAAACACTGATAACACACTGATAACACACTTAAATATATTTTCTATTAAACATCAAGGTCTTCTATCGCATATTAAGACTCTACTAACAGCTACAACTACAACACAATATATTTTGCTTTCCCATGTAGGTCAGACTTCGAAATCTTTTGCTTTGTGTCGAGTTCCCTTATTTCAATGGCAGAACACAATTTATACTTCTTAATAACAGCACAAATACTGTCCTCCATCACTTTGTAATGTACAACACAACACAGTAACACTGCGGTTGGATACTATCTCCTGCCAAGCATCCAGCCGGTCTTTTTGCCTAAGCTTGCAGACATGGCAGCAAGTGTGAAGTAGTCAACACAGCCCAAGGCGTAGAGTAACAGAAAGTCATCCAAGCACTGACTGCCAGCCATCACTTTTGCAGAGGATGGCCAGCAGCACAAGTGATGCACACATGCCTCCCTCGGTAGCTTCACTTGCATCCAGACCTCACTGGTTTCCAAGTCAATAATGCGGTAACCTGCAGAGACATCAATTACATCAAACTATAAAGTGCCATCTGAAACACTGAAGTAAGCCATGTTTACTGTGAAAACAGGCTATAAAAATGCTTACAAACAACTTAAGCTTCGCATAACTGTGAAACAAACAATAGTGACTTTACACAGGAGAATAATGCAAAACATCAAAAAGCAAATTTCAGTAAAACCTAACCATTATAGCTATAAGTTTGGACACAAGAGCAAGGAAAGCACAATAAACAATACCCACAACTTCCTTTATTGCGCTAAGCAGTTAAGACGTTAGTATCAATATATTCCTTTAACATAAAGCTTCCTTGCAATGCCACGGCTGCTTGTTACATCCAGTTCAGTCTTTGAAGAAAACAAAAATTAACAAATGATGTGAATGCTCTACCACGGTACCAAAACCACATTTCATTCGTGATGAAAGAAAGTTCCAATGAGTGAGTGATAAATTTGACTTGTTGGTACAACATATTGGTGAATTGCAGCACAGATATTGACGACAGAAAAGACGAGACAATAGACGTGTGCTGACTTCCAACAAAAAGCTTTATTTTCAGCGACCCATGTTTATAGCCGTCACTCATCACATTGCACACGCGCAATTCACACCCTTAGGTAGGTCAACTCTGTCTGATAAGTGTACAGATGCTGACACACATAGAGCCAAGTCGCGCAATCTTTTCAGCTTCAATAATTTCACGTGTTAGTTGATCACCGCTACTGCTGACAACAGTACACCGAGCAAACAATGGTTCACTGGCACATGAACTGCAACAACATGCAAGCCAACTGTCATGCACGTTTTTCTTGACATTATAGAGTGTTCTCTCAGCTGGTCATTGATACAGCGTCCTGTTTGGCCTATGTACTGTTTACCACAAGAAAGAGGGGTACAGTAATTCATGTTGCTAACATAGGTGACGAACGGATTTTTGTGCTTTTTGTTACACTTGTGTGCTGCCCTGAAACATTTCCTTTGATTACACAACTTTATAAGCTTCTGAGGTGCAAAGAAGACAACTTTAACTTTGGAACGATCTGCAGTTTTCACGATATTGTGAGACAGCTTATGAATGTATGGTATGACAGCCACTTTAAGTCGGTCAGATACTGGAGTGATCACATGGCAACCACTCGGTGCATGCGCTTTTCAGAGTAGAGGTCATGTGGTCACTGCATCTGACAGACATAAAACTGGCCGTCATACCCTACATTCATAAGCTCTCACAATATCAAGAAAATTGCATATCATTCTAAAGTTGTGTAATCAAAGGCAATGTCACAGCACGCCACACATATGCAACAAAACACCAAATTCCGTTTGTCACCTGTGTTAGCAATGTGGTTTATTGTATCCCCCTTGTGGTAAACAGTATATAGGTCAAATGGGACACTGCATCAATCACCGGCTGAGAGAACACTCATACAATGTCAAGAAAAATGTGCGTGACAGTAGGCTTGAATGTCATTGCAGTTCGCGTGACTGTGAACCGTCGTTTGCTCAGTGTACCGTTTCCAGCAGAAGCGGTGATCAACTAACACGTAAAATAATTGAGGCTGAAAAGATTTCGCGACTTGGCTCTGTGTGTATCAGCACACCTTCTGTACACTTGTCAGACAGTTTACTTTCTTCCTAAGGGTGCGAATTGCGCATGTGCAATGCAGTGACTGACAGCTATAAACATGGGCTAGCAAAAATAAAGCTTTTTGTTAAAGAGTTGCCGCATGTCTCTCGTCTTAACTCTTGTGTTGTTGCCTACATCTGCACAGCAATTCAGTGCCTGAACGACCAGCTACAACTACGCTACAGGTGTTGCATATCGGGAGAAGGGTTGAATATTGCTCTACACTGCAAAAGTTGCCGTTGCTATCCGCGGATGACGAATACGGAAGTTCTGGCCTTGAAAAAACCAAATTAGAACGCGAGCTTTTGGAAGCGGTGTTAATCGAAAATTCTGGACCTGATAAGTAGGTTAGCGCCACTTCACAGGCACTTTTAAACAAAGAAATGCAACTCATGAGTAGCCACAAATAAGCTGGTTTGTTAATTCTGCTTTTGTTTCTTCTTAGGCTACCTAAACGCGAAAAACTTTGTCACTCGATTCAACCGCTCGGCCAAAACCAAGCATGAGAAGATGATTTTTTTCTCCTCAGGGGTACCACATTTCGAAAGATATGCATCAAATGCATCTGAAAAGTTAATCATTTCGGTGCAATACATGCATTGTTACAAACATTACAAAAACTTGAAAAAATGTGAATGATACTTACTACCCACAGCTTCCAATTTATCGGGGCTCAATGTCGGCTTCTCAACAGCATTGCCGTCCTTCAAGCACCGACAAGGAGCCCCTGTGATACTCCTACACCGAGCGCCAGGGCTCCCCACATCAGTTATGTCAGTTTTTTGCAGAACAGGGAATCCCGGCGATGGCACTGGAGCAGGCCCCAGTTATCGTTGCCAATGTATACAACATTTCCTAGGTGTACCTGCAATAAAAGATGGCAGAGACACATTAAGACAGCTTGCGTGTGGGAACGTGAAAGCACCTTTAGTCAACCAAATGGCTGCAATGTGACGTGCACAGTGTGACACGCACTAGGCACACCTTAAGTCAGCCAGAACCAAAGAGCTGCCGTGGCGTAAGGGAAGCGTGCTCCTTTCACACTCCAGGTTCTATTCCTACCCAGTCTGCACAACTTTCTTATTAAAGCAATTAATTTGCTTTGTTTACATGAACCTACCTAAATTTCACATTACTCCAAGCGTTTTGATGTGCTTTTATTGCTTGTGCAATAGGCCATCGGTTTTATGTCAATAAGTGCTGGTAGCAAAAAGAAATATGTCTAACCGTGCGATAAATGTAACCGGAAATGGCAGGTACGTCCAGTGGCATTAGTGTGGGGGCTGCACACAAAATTATATAGCTTACCCTGTTTCAAATTTATTTTAAAGAGCAGTTTCAGTGAGCCCAAGTAGAGTCTTTCAGCTTTTTGCAGTGCAGAAACAGGTACAGTTTGTGCCAGCCAACCAGATGAAGAGCTCTCCTAGTAACTGTCTCTAATCACCCTCTCAGCAATTAGTGGTAGCCAAAGTATAGCTTGTATCTCTACAACTGACACATGTCCCATTTCCTTAATGTGGTATTCGTCACTGATTTTGATGGTCAATTGGTTGCCATAGAGGAACAATCGAAATTTGGCGCGCAGCACCAGTCGTGTCAGTGCATTGTCAAGTGGCACGAACATATTTCTCCCTTGAGTGAATTATGGTGCTCTCCTGGGCACATGTTGAGGCACCAGCCAGTCTGCCCCATGTACATTTGACTGAATATATACATGATCAAAGGAACAGACTATGCTACCCCTGACGAACACAAGACAAATTGGGTTGCATCTTTACCTCAGCAAGCCTCAATTCTCATGTGGACTGCTATGCACGCACATTTCCAGCGAAAAATAAAGTAGGCAGGATATGCACGACAGTTCACAAGTGAATTCAGAAAGGCGAGCAGGCAAGGGAGGTTTGCTTGGTTAAAGATACCACCAAATTTGTCTAGTGTGTATGAGAGGCAGCTCACTGTATTTTTTTCACAACTGGTCAAATGTACACAGAGCAGACTGGCCGGTAACTAAATGTGCCAAATAAGTTCCCATATTTCACTCAAGAGACCAGCTTGCTCATCCAGTTTGGCCGTGCATTGCCGCGATAGGACTTCAGGCTGAATTAAGATCATCTGTTTTCACCTACGGTGAAAAATTGACACGAGAGATCAGTGAGGCATACCACATAAACAAGACATGCGAGCCAGACCCCATGATCAATTCATGAAATAAAAGGCGTCCTTTCTAGATGACAAGTGATTGAAGTTAGTCTGCGCCCATATTTACTTTCCTTTTTACACAAATATCATTTATTGTGATTTTATGCCTTTATATTACAACTTACGCCTTCCCTCTGAACGAAATTGTGCACAACATAAGCACACATCCAGTGTTGCTATTTTTAATCCTTCCATCAAAATAAATGGTCAGTTAGCAGCAGTCATGTTGTATGGTACCCTTTTCCTCCCCATGTAAATTCTATCCTGAAAAGTTACATGAACTGACCGGCAAACTCATACGTACACTACAAATTTCACCTAGCAAACACGGCTGGTTCTTAGAAAATGCACAAATACGGTGATAGGTATCTGTTGGCATACTGTAGCAATAGTAAGTGCCAGTTAGCTTCAACACTAGACAGTTTTAGTATAGCATATGCAACTAATAGCGTACGCCTATACGCTATAGTACAGCGTACGCTAAACAGCACACATTTATTAGTTTTAGTTGGCCTGCGAGATCTTCCGATCTCAGAGGCCATATGCCATCGTCGCACCTATCTCTCGACTTCACTGACAGGTGGCGCTGATATATGTCGGTTTCCCTCGTTAGGCTTCGTGTCGTTCGAAATGAGAAGCGATCTCGAAAACTCCACAAGGTTAACCATATTACACTGTTGTCAAAGCGGCCTGACGGTAAGCGAAAGTTGCTTACACAGTCATTTTCTACGAACGAAGCGAATTCTGCAAAAGCCACGCCAAATTCAATTCGAAGTGGGCAGCGGGGACCACCGCCATGTTTAACGTAAACTACGCAAACCACGCACAGACGGTAATGCTAAATCTGAGAAATAGCATGCATACGCTAGAGGTCGGATAGCGTTCTGCACATGCGCAGTGATGACCCACTATTTTATATCGTACGCAATGACATAGCGTACGCTAAACTAAAACTGTCTACTGCTGCAATACTTCAGCTGTCAGGCATCTACAGTGCTTATGACACCACAGAAGTGTAAGTGCACAACAAAAACAAGTGGCGCATCAACCATAAATTTGACTTGAGAGTAGTGACAACATAGACCGTTTCGTGTAGCTAAAACACTAGCCAATATGTAGAAAGTATATGCACAAGTATACATACCTATAGATATTTGCCTACCTAACTTAAAACTATAAGAGTTGCAGTGCATATGATGCTTATTCTAGACACTGGTATTTTTGACAAAAATACTCTTAGAATCAGATATAATGCTTTTTCAATTCATCCAGCCAGTAAATGAAGTCGTACACATATCATTATAATTTGGACTTGCAGGTTGAACATATTCTGACCTGAGCAGCGCCAAGCAGAATGAATAGACCGAATGCCCACTGTGCTGACCAAATACACAGGATGAAACAGAAAATATGGAAAGGGACCCCAAAGTATTAGAAATACTTCTTGACAGCTGTAGAATTAGGGCTTGTTGGTTGATTGTCACTATTAAAATTACACTAAAGCCAATAAGACTGTTCTGTATGGTGTAGTTGAAATCAAATTCATTTGACGAGCAACATTGCAATAACCAGCAAACATGGCAAGAGCAAGCAGACATGTGCGAAATAGTGTGCTTTTTTAATAATAGAGCATCAATACAATGAACTACCTACCAGTTAGCTATGTGTTCTATGCTGTATTGACTTGAAAAAAAGAGAAAAATAATGTAACTGGACATAGACTCGCAACTCCTACAATGCCTACTTGCATGAATAGGGATAGCTTGCCAAGAATATTAAAAAATGGGAGAGAAAAAAGCAGGCTTACTAGAAAACACTTCAGAACTGTAGTAACTGCAGCACAGTGAATACTGGCCTTAATGTATCATTTCAAGAAGTTTGAGCTCATCAAATGTGTATTTTCCAGTGGCAGTTATTCTTGGAACAAGACAGAAATAATCGTGAATATGAATGTTAAACAATGGTAAGCACACTGTGTGCTTACACCTATGACATATCTGGCCCATTACACTTTGAATTCTTATATGCGCAGAAGCTGCACAAGAGTGTAGTGTAAACACTAAAAATTCGGAAATAAAATCCTACAGCATAGGAAACAGTTTCAAAACAAGAAAACGAAAATGAAAAGTAATAAATAGTGTGTACTAAGCAAAATTAAAATGTAACTTGCAGCCAAGCGATTGATGCAAGAAAAAATACTTAACATCAGGACATGTTAGGTCTACTTTTATATAGAACACAATAAGGTGTGCATAACAGCTATGAACACAAATAAACAGCAAGTTGCATAAATATTTGGCCTATTTAGTAAGCTGTGTTGACTAATGTCGATTAACTTATCCACAAATGATACCAAGATGCTACTTTTTGGAACACGTACACTACATACATACCTGACCCGACCATCCAGATTATACGTTGCACTACGGCAGGCATAGCCAAGGGGTCTGGTGGCTCCTCCGTTATGTAGGCACTGTTATGGGTCACAGCCTCGCCACTATAAAATAAGTTCTGTGTTAACTTATAGCAGTGGCACACAGCTTTATAAAGCTGTCAAATTGTCTAGACATGCATGGAGCATCTAAATATAGTCACAAAAACAATGTTTGCATTATTGCAGGGTGGCAACAGAGCACAAAGTAGAAGTCACTGATGAATGTCTTGATAATGGGGACCCTTTGATCACAGTAAAATTATTGACACGCAGCAGCACATAGCAAAGAAATGTTTGTTTACAAAACAATTCATTTTTTTTTCATGACTCAGTTTAACTTTCCCCTGTCATGTTTAGTTACGTATAAGGTATGTCAAAACATCTTGTCTTAAAAAGTAAGTTGGACTAGTAGCAAGCTGTGATTGCTTAAATTTTTTTTCTCTAAAGCTGCCGTAAACCGAAAACTTCGTAAGCAGATATTATTTACAACGTTGAGGCAAGGAAACATGGCAAGGAAACAAGTTTCCTTGGACAAGTAGATATGAAACAAGTTTCCTTGGACAAGTAGATATGAAACAAGTTTCCTTGCCATGTAAGCAAGGAAACGTCATTGCAATAAGAATCGGTAAAGAGGCAAATGAGTCATTATGCAACTTCAGGAGAAAAGCGGGAGCTCACGCGCCGCACGCACATGATGAACACGATTATTTTCGAACGTTATATTTCTCATCGGAAGAAAACGTTTATCAAGATTTTCAATTTCGCATCGAAGCAATAAACTTGCGTAACTAAGCGCTGACAACCAGCGTTCAGCAAGCATCAGCACAGGTATCACTGTTGTCGCGGGACTTCTATTTCATACGCTCGCGCACGCTATGCACACACGAGAAGCTCACACAACACGCGCGTAGTTAGCCAGCACGATTACTTACCTTTTGAATGGTACGACGCGGTCGCGAAGCACTCTCCAAGTTGCCGGTGCTGCGTCGACGATGTTACTCCCCGCATACATGCCGCTGCGTAGTGGACGAGCTGAGGCGCGCTAACACACATTCTTTGCGACGTCCACCCAACTTTCCAGAACGAGAACAAAGAAACCGCACTCCACGGCATAAAATCGTTGGGCCACATTTGCCTGGCGCGCCACGCATACGGCGAGTTTGCAGCGTGACACAAGGTATCTTCAGGCACTTCTGTGCACGCTAACTGCGACCTACTTCATAACAGCAAACACAAAAACACACGATCAAGCAAACGCGACGCTCGTAGCACCCCGCACATACGACCGCCATCACAGAACACGGAGGAAAAACAATAGCGCCACCTGCATACTTGTGAGAATGTTGTGGCCTCTGTGATGACAAAAATATTAACCAGTACACTCGCATACTAAAATTTTGTGCCGGGTTACACACAACTACGTATAGATGTTGCGAGACAAAATAACTGTAGAACAATCTATATTTTACACTATAGTTTGGCGTAGAAAGAAATTCTAAAACGTATTTTACCTTTGAATTGCTTCCGCCATCTGCAGCCAGCATAAGCATGGCCTTCGAGATCAGCTTCGGTTATCCTTATCAAGCCGTCGCTGTGGCCTGATTTGAACGGTTTGGGCTGTCTCGAAGCTGTCTCGAAGCCAATCCATGACGTTTAGCGATGCTGCCTACTTTTCCTACGCCGTCACTTAGTTTTAGATAACTTTCTGATGTCGTGAACATGAATTGTTGCCTCAGGAATTGTTGACACGATATCGGAGGTACAGATGTGCAGTGTTCGATGTTTTCGTGTGCGTTGTAACTGTTTCAGGTGGAAAGGATCAAATCCACGAGGGTTGATAGCTCGTGTGGCGCAGGTTACACCCGTATCGTCCGCATTTCCTTTCGTGTCGGTGTGTTGAATGTGCGCGGGTTTTACTCCTGTCGTCCGTACCTTCTGTGTTTATCGTGCGGCTCGCGAAGATTCCTCCTAAAAAAAACATGTCTGCTGCGTGCATGTGTCCTGTGTGGTGTGTGAAACAAATGTGCGCTGGTGTACGGTGTGTTTGCAGCCCTATTGGTGGCTTATAGTCCTTTGCTCTAGTGCCGTTTCTATGATGTAAACTATACTTGAACTGAAAAAAATGCACTGTTTTTATATGGACAAGTAGATATGATCTGTGTGTATCCACTGTGCAGTGTGCATGTGTTCGTCATTTTTATGCAGCTCGTATCATGGGGCTTGTGCCTATTCATGATGGCCCTTGCTTAATGTTTCCACTTTTAGGGGCATGTGGCGTGCAAGCAGTCACAAAGTCTTGTGCATTTGGTGTGGAAGAAGGGAATACTTTTATGCGTAACTTTGTCTACTATAGGTGAACCGTTGCAACAATTAGCATTTTTTCCATGTGAATGCTTCTGCCATTTGATATAATTTGTAGCAGATCTTATCTGTGGAGAAGCATAATAAACATAATTTAACATGGTGTTCCTTAGAAGATATTAATTACTGCATAACCACTATACATCTCCATACCTCACTGTATGATAAAGATGAATGTTCAGTTGAAAATTACAATATCTTATAGTTGCATGAACGTATACATGCGAAATGCTACAGCAGCCTGGCATCACATTAATGTCAATATTGGTGACATCCGGCAACGTTCTGGGAACGTGCTGTTTTGTAACGTTGCTACATTGATACCATTTACACGTTAAATTGATGTTTACACGCAACGTTGACACAACGTGGGTGTCAGGACGTTGCTGTGACATTTATTTATGACATCACTTGAACGTACAGCTGGCAACGTACATTCAACGTTGAGGTTGGCTGTTTAACGTTGCCTGACATTTGTTACAGTCAGGCAACGTTTACGCTACGTTCTGTGTTACTTGGGCCTATAGTTGCAATTGCAATAGCAAGAAAATGTGAACGGAATTTCAAAACAAAGTATAGTGCGGTACAAAATTGCCATGGTCATAGCAGTACTGCTAATTGTGAATTGTGCCTACGACATTTTCCTGCAGTCCAGCATTCGATAACTTATGAATCGCGAACTATTCAATGAAAGAAAAAAATAATCGCTGAATAATGTGTCATAATAACGATACGATACATCTGCGAATTTTGTGGGCAGTCTCCGTTGCGGCCGAAAGTGGATTTAGGCTTATGTATGGTAAAGTAAAGAGCCTTTGTCTATGTATCATTACTTAGACTCGCGGTGTGGCAACAATGCAACCTTCGTGATTATTGGGAGTTTAGTTTTGTACGTATTTTTACTCTTCTTTAGCCGAGGAATAGAGATATAGAAATGAAGAATGAATCATTTCTTTGAGGCCTCTGAAATCTGTGCTCTGTCATACGTGCAGAATACGCGGGCACTGGCTCCAACACTGCGTCAAACGGTTGTGTCGGTGAGTAGAGAAGCGCAGCGTGCGCATGCTGGTATGTGTTGCAAAATTAGCCTATCTGCGATTTCCCCACGAAGAGCCACAATATATGCGAAAATGGCAAGAAGTGTAGCCTGCAAAATAACTGCATAGTTTCCTATCGATAACGGTAAGCCCAACCCCATTGGTTCACGTCAGCGACATGATCAGTATTAAAGTGGCCCGAGTGCGTGACTCAAGCTCCGGGACGTGCTCGAAAAGTGTGGACTTAACTCCACTTGAGTAAACGGTACGCTATGCGAGGTAGAAAACATTGACACGCTTTAGTGACAGGTTGACATGGAAATGTGCACGTTTGCACTTTGCGCTAACGCTTTACACGAGAGCTATGACATAATAGTTGGACTCGGTTATTAAAGAAGCTAATTCCAACGTGGCTTTCAGTAATTGATGCTAAGGTAAGCATCACTTGAATCGTCTCAAATAAGTATTGTTAGCTCTTTCTTTTTCAGTGAACAGTGTGTAACTGCAATATTTCGGCACAAGGTAGTTTCAGCTTCATTTGTGTAGTTTATCTATGAGAGGTATCACAGGAACTTATGTTAAACATGTGTTTCATACGAATGAACAAAAAATGTCAGCAAAGTACCTTTCTCTCTTTATCTCGTGATGTACCAAACCCTTCACTTGCTCTCGTATAGTACATTCTGCTATTCAAATGAAACATCGTTTTGACCAGGCAATATTATTTGTTCACATATAATTACGGAATACAATAGTACTGTTTGTTGGCGTATATCCTCATAAAACGCTTTAACTGGGTCCTTTTGCGTCTTCATTCGCAGACCAGCCAGCCATATGCTTTTTATGTTTATTGCTAGTGGCAACAACAAAGCCGGCCTATCCTAGGCGATGTGGGAATCGATGTAATCCGAAGCAGTGTGCCTCCAAGCAGTGTGCCTACCAAGTTAACGAAGCGACCATGAGCGCACCAATACGTTGGCGGCTCTTTCATGACCTTCATGACACGCGTGTCATGGCATTCATGTCATGAGTCCTCAGGTGTTCCTTTAGCTTTTGCCGCTGACATTTTCCTTCCCTCAGTGCCACATCCAAACCCATTCCATTGGTTTTTGATTGTTAATCTTTTTTCTCTGAGTCATTCTCATGACTTTGACTTCTACAACTATCCCTTAGTGTTTGTTTCACTTAGTGTCCACGTCCGTACCCGTTTCAGTGTTTCCTGAGCATTGTTTTTGTTCGCTGAGTCATTGTCATTTTTCGCTGAGACATGCCCATGATAGTGACTTCTACCAGCATCCTTCAGTGTTTCCTTCACTTAGTGCCCACGTCCGAACCCATTCCAGTTGTTTTATTGCGATAGCAATTATATGGGCAGTCAAAAGCAGATTTCTTCCGTCGCCGTCGCCGTCGCCGTGAGGTTCCGTATGACGTCAATGGGGATGAAATCGGCGCCGCGCGCCGAACGCTGTTTGTGCGAGTGAAAGAGCGCGAGGGGCGCGCGCTTTTACGGGGAATGAACGCACGGCGGAGAACAAACGCGCGTTCTGCGCCGTGCTCCCTTAAGGGCTGCAGAAGTAGGCGTCTCTTTCCTCCTTTACAATCAGCATATATGTAGAGCAAACGCGCCTTCTTCCGACGCGCGAGAGGCCGTGGGGGAGGGGGGAGGGGGAGGGAAGGGAGGCGACGTTTAGCTGCGGCACCAAGTGCCTATTAATATCAGAGGCTCCGGCAACAGTCACCAACGCCGCACGCATGTTGAGCGAACGCGGGCAAAACGTCGACGGCGTCGACAACAGTTATGCGTGTGGCCGGTGCTGCTGCATGTCCAAGTTTATACAGCTGATAAAGCTAATATCATTACTCCGTATAGCTCTCTACAAATTTGCTATCGCAATTGATGCTTCGCCTTTCAGGTGAAACTGCGACAACTTTTTTTAGTGTTAATCTTTTTTTTTTGGCTAAGTCATGGCCATTTTTGCTCAGTCATGGACATGACCATGACTTCTACCAAGATTCTTTAGTGCTTGGGTCATTTATCACTTACGTCCGAACCCATTTTAGTGGTTCTTGAGTGTTCATCTTGTTTCGCGGAGTCATTGTAATTTTTGCTCAGTCATTGTCATGACCATGGCTTTTACCTTCATCATTTCTTGTTTCCTTCATTTGTGCCCACGTGTGAACCCTTTCCATTGCTTTTTGAGTGGTCATATGCGTGAGTGCATGCGTGAGTGGTCCCGCATGCTATGACATTTATGTCATGACCTATCCTTTAGGTTCGCCGTACACTCCTGTCATGCTATGCCAGTTTTGGTACCTACTAAGTTAACGAAACCACCATAAGAGCACCAAGACGTATGTGGCTGTTTTATGACCTACATGACGCGCATGTCATGACATTCATGTCATGACATCATTTTGTTCGTCATATACTTTTGTCATAGTATGTCAATTTCGGTACACACTAAGGTAACGAAACGACCATGAGAGCGTAAGGACGTAGGCGGCTACATAGATAGATAGATAGATAGATAGATAGATAGATGTCATAGATAGATACTGTTAAAATAGCAAATGTTCGCCAACAAATGTTTCGCATTTAATAACTATGCTAACGGTCCCATTCTGCTTTACAGACGTCGTGACATCAAATTATTGTCCTTACTTCGTTCAAGGATGCATCCGTTTCTGTAAAAAGGAGGGCTACCATTTCGCCGGTTGTGGAGGAGTTGACCGCACGGATTGCTTGTGCTATAAATAGTTCGTGCATGTATGCTCGCCTTCTGTCCTTGTTTTTTGCACTTCACTTGCAGTGTATTCTTTTGTTTCTGTACACAAATAATGATGTCAATAAAGGTGCACGTTGCATAAGAGCAGCCTGTTCAGCTGAAAATTTACAACACTTACGTCTTCACACTGTCAAATTTGCTCCGTACATAGAATCACAGCTGAAGTTGCGTCAGGACGCCGTGGTGTGTTTAGAGATATGGCATTGCGCTGCTGAACAGGATGTCGGCGGAAAAAAAACTCGACCAATGCAGCCGTTTTTGATGGAAGCGAAATGCGAAAACGCCTGTGTACCATGCATGACTGCTCGTCAAAGAGTCCCAGGTGGTCAAAATTCTGCAGACCCACACTACAAGATGCCTCATTATAAAATTGTGGTTTTGGTGTGTAAACTCTCTAAAGTTTTTCCCATTTGTGAAATTCCGACACAAAAAGCACATTTAGTGTAGTAGATGTTTCAGCTTACCCTGAAGGTTTTTTTAGCCACTTAAACTCTTTTTAACCCGGAGCGCTGCCTAATCGTATTCTTGTTCGTCCTCGTTGTGCAAGGAACCAGCATAGGCGGGGCAGGTGTGACCCGCTCAACAGGGCAGGTACATCCAAAGCCAAATTTGTCGCGTAGAGTGACAGCATTGCGATCTCGTATTAAGTGGATAGCCGTGGATTTACAGACGGGGATAGCCGATATTCTAGTTGACATTAAGCGGAAGAAATGGAGTTGGGCAGGTCATGTAATGCGTAGGATGGATAACCGATGGACCATTAGGGTTACAGAATGGATACCAAGAGAAGGGAAGCGCAGTCGAGGTCGGCAGAAAACCAGATGGGATGAAGAAGTTAGGAAATTTTCAGGCGCAAGTTGGAATACGCTAGCGCAAGACAGGGGAAATTGAGATCGCAGGGAGAGGCCTTCGTCCTGCAGTGGACATAAAATATAGGCTGATGATGATGATGAAGTGGATCTATCACGGTTTCTTAAATATTTTGTATGGTAGACAAAAGGGCGCAGAATGATTAGGCTGGTGTGTAAGGGACAGTGTGTCTCGATCAGATAGATGTTTTAGGCTCTTTCATTGGCTGCGTCGTTTAAGTTATCCATGGCGGTGGAGAGTTATGGGCAGTTCTTATTACCTATAACAGTCTTTTGAACAACACCGATTTATGCTGAATGATTCGGGCAGTCTTCTAAATGTCCTTCGCTTCTACAGGAGCAATTATTGTCACACTTTGTGTCTTTACTGAGGTTCCTAGCACCGATTTTTCTTCAGATCACCCTTGTACATTTCAATAGAATGAGCCCGTTAAATGCACCTGTTGTGTTGCTGCGGCAACGTCTTTTATAGGCGTACAAAATCACATGGCGTTACCCTTGACCGCGGGACCTGAGAGATTCTACTACTCAGCGTTTATTTATTTATTTATGTAACATACCCTCAGGGCCAAAGGCATTATAGAGGGGAATGGGTTACATGTGAAAGAGTGCATATATATATTAGAGCACTGCACGGGCCGATTTTTGCGGCCCGGGCCCGTTTTTACATTGGGCGGCCCGCCCGAGCCCGATCAAAACTTTTATGGCGAGACCCGGGCCCGGCCCGGGCCCGGAAATAATCTACGTTACCCGCCCGGCCCGGCCCGCCACCCCTTTACCTTAAGCCCGAGCCCGGCCCGAGCCCGGCTCGAAACCGGCCCGAGACCAAAAAATACATGTTTTTCAGAGTTGAGAAGCCTTAGAATAACTCGCAGAAAGCCCGAGCCCGGCCCGGGCCCGCGTCAAAAAACCCGAGCCCGGCCCGGGCCCGGGTCAAAAAGCACACGCTGTGCCCGAGCCCGGCCCGAGCCGGGGAAAAAACTGCTCTACCCGCCCCGGCCCGGCCCACGGGCGGGAGCCCGTGCAGTGCTCTAATATATATATATATATATAAAAGAATGAGCAAACACACCAAATTCTAATTATACAATGCTAGCTAGGGCGTTCTTGAATAGGAGGTAATTTCTGATGGAGATTACATCGGAAGGAAGGTGATTCCACTCTTCCGATGTCCGTGGTAAGAATGACTGAAAAAAAGCGTCAATTCTGCAAAAAGAATTCGAACTTTTTGTGTGTGATCTAAGCGAGATGAAACATACTGAGGAGGTGATATAAGCTCATGGCAGAGCTGATGATGATGAAATATGGAGTAAAAAAGGCTCAAACGAAATAACTTACGACGGGATCCAAGGCATGATAGCTAAAGACTTAATTTCATGGCAGATATACTTACTGTTCTGTTGTAATAAGAAATAATGAAATGCTTGGAGTTATTTTGAACCATTTCTAGTGACCGAATTAGGTTTTCATGGCTTGGATCCCAGATGGAGGCAGCATATTCTAGTTTCGGGCGAATTAGCGTTCTATACATGGTTAATTTTATGGACTAAGATAATTGTGCGAAGTTACGACGGAGGTACCCCAAAATTAAATTAGCATTGCTAATTGTATACGAAACGTGGTCTGCACAAGAGAGGTTTGATGTAATCTGAATGCCAAGGAGGACACGGTCTCCAAAGGACACGGTCTCCAAATAAGCATTAGCAATGTGGTAAATGGACGAAACAGATCATGCTCGAGATATGCGCTTATGTTTCTATTTCCTTAAGTTAAGTTCCATCAACCGTATGTTGCGCCATTTGTTAATAGCATCAAGGGCGGACGGAAGGGCTTTAGTATCATCAACGCAGGTTATTTGGCGATACACAACACAATCATGGGCAAACAGGTTAATGTACGAGGAAACACACGAAGGTCAGGCATTAATGTAAATAAGAAAGAGTAAATGGCCTAGTACCGTCCCTTGAGGAACCCCAGATCGAACAGCAGTGTGCTCTGAATTTACGTTATTTGTCGACACAACCTGAGAACGTTTAGTACGAAACATTTCTAGCCAATAGAGCACTTTAGCGTCTATGTTAAGCTGGCGTAGTTTGTAGAGAAGCAGTTTATGGCATAGCTTGTCAAATCCTTTAGAAAAATCTACAAAAATGCAGTCAATCAGAGAACAACGATCAAGGATGGTATGAAGTTTGTGAGTGAAATATATTATTTGGATTTCACAAGAATATGATTTGCGAAAACCATGTTGCGATGGCGAAAAAGTTGAATTAAATTCGAGAAAGTTAGCAAGGTTTGACAACAGAATATGCTCAAATATTTTGCAGGGAATGCTTGTGATGGAAATGGGCCGGTAATTTAATGGTAATTGCTGGTTACTTGACTTCAAGAGTGGAATCACCATCCCGATCTTCCATTCAACTGGAAGAGATCCCGTGTCCTATGATTGCTGAAGCAGTCTAGTTAGAATAATTGATGAATACACCATTGTGGCTTTCAAGAACTTTGTGGTAATTTCAACGCAGCTGGGTGAAAAGAAACTTTTTAATTTGTTAATAACATTTTCAACACCGCTAGAATGAATAATTATAGGAAACCCA
Source organism: Dermacentor silvarum (assembly GCF_013339745.2). NCBI lineage: Eukaryota > Metazoa > Arthropoda > Arachnida > Ixodida > Ixodidae > Dermacentor > Dermacentor silvarum. The sequence goes on from NC_051162.1 coordinate 59,133,268, forward strand.
TAGTGTTTTCGGTGCATGAAAATTCTGGCAGCGAGATATATTGGTCATCAGAAAAGTTCCGCGAAAAAAATGGTGTTAAACACGGGTGCGCACTTTTCGGGAGAGATGGCTCCACCAGTGCTGTCGATAAGGTTAATTTGTTACTAGCCTTGGGATTTATGGAGCGCCAGAACGTTCGAGGATCGGTGGTCAGCATAGATGGCAAGGTATTTTGTTGATAATTCATCTTCGAGTTTTTAATGAAAACCATGTATTCTTCGGAAGCATGTTTTTACAGTTTCCAGCGCATGTCACTAGGACGTAACCGGGCTAATCTATACAGCCGCCTTTTTTGTTTGCTAAACGCTTATGAGTAATATTAAACCATGGTGCATTATGATTTGAAATTATTCGGTGAAGCGGGATGTACATGTTGGTTAATTCGGCGACTTTAGCTATAAACATGCTCCAGTTAGATTGAATACTACGGTTGTCGAAGTAGTTTAAAATGTATCTATCTATGTTTTTGAAGATTTAGGTCACGAAAAGTTCACCTGAAAAGTAATAACTGAATGATCACTTAAGCCAGGTAAGCATGTAATGTTAGAAACAAAATCAGGGTCGGATGTTAGTAGCAGCGGTTGAAGTGATTCTAGTAAGTTGCCGGACAATCTGAGCGAGTGAAATTGTGGAACACAAGTCTAAAAAATCTTGTGCTAGTTTGTTGTAAGCTAATGGTGGTTCAGAATACCATGAAGATAGGTCCTCCTATCGAAACGTTGGCCAGCCTTTCTGAGGCACCTTATCCCTGTTTATAATCCTTATTCCTCATGCTATGTTAGGGATGTTAAAGTCTCCTAGTAGAAAGAGTGGCAAAGTGGGGTAACGTGATAGAACGCTGTTTATGGCATCGTGTAATTCATTTACAAAAGTGCTAGTATATGAAAGGGGGAGGTAACAAAGTCCTATGACAATTTTTGATGATTAATTACAACTAAAGCCAAAATCATTGCATTTCATAGTGGCTCGTTAGTTCAATGCCCTGAGAAGGAAACCTTTTTGGGACGGCTAACAAAACGCCACCTCCAGGCCTGTTGATGCGATCGCATCGATAAATTGTAAAACGGTCAATATGTGGAAAGATTTCAGTGTCGCGAACGTTACAATGTAACCAGGTTTCCGTTAGTGCCTCAAGGTCAGCAGTACAAGCGTCAATGGTAGAAATGAGGCAGTTGCGTTTATTTAGTACGTTTATTATGTTGCAGAGAACAAGTGTGAAAAGCAATGAACGGCATCCACTACCTTATCACGTGATCTTACGTTGCAGTGTGTGCTTTATTGCGTGAAGAGCGGCTATCGCCAGTTGGATGAACACGCACAACCACCCTGTCAGATGCTAGGTCATCCATGAAATGCATGCAGACGCTAGGTCATGCATATATGGATATCTTGTTATGTACCTATTTAAAAGGTGTTCCATTAAACTGGCTTTTAGCGAACTCGATAAGCCTTATCCGGCCATGGCGTGTGGCGGGCGAAAAATCTCCGCTGACGCGTACGTTTTTTTCTTTAAGTTGCACGCGCATGGGAAGCACTTTCTATTTATATTTACAATTAGAAAATTTCACAATAATTGGTTGGCACTTATTTGATAAAGATGGCCCCAGGCGATGAGCGTGTTTGATTGAGTCAGGAGAAAAACTGTCAGCAACGCAGGTTATAATATCTTTGATGCGTTCTTCGGTTTGCGCCCAAGATTCATTGGAATCCAAAATATCATGGAATAACAGCTTGTTTTTTCTTGAACGGTCTTCCATTTCATTCAATCTTGATTGCAAAAGGTTGTTCTGCTTCGCCATTTTTTTCACCGAATCTTGTAGAATGACCATCTCTTTTTCTATACTTTCAAGTCTCGGCGTTTTCAGTGCGAGTGTGACAAGCCTTTACTCGATACTGTTAATTTTCGTCTCTATGTTTGACTGACTAGATTTGACAGCCTTTACGTTGGCAGCAAGCTCTGTGTGACACTTGGATGAGTGGATAGATCGCGCCTGCAGATCGTTTAAAAGACAGAAAATGATGGACATTTGTTCTTAAGGGTTAGCTGGTAATGATTCAACATCAAGTAAAGCTTTATTACGAGTGCTAGGGCCTGGGTTGATTTCAATATCCCCAGAACACATGAGTAGAAAAAGCATTGAAAAGCATTCGCAGACAATGGAATAGAGAACCCGTGGGCACGGGAGCAAGAAAAAACAACGATTCTCAGTTTTCTTAGCATGTAAAGAGTATCTGTTACACACCTAGAATGCGCAAAAGCGTCGTGCATGAAGCATGTTGCCAAAGTTGCTCTCGTGCCCACTGAAAGCACGGTCGTGCTGCAAGCTCTTGTTTCCTGGAGGGTTGGTATCGTCGATGACGCTGGTGCGCGGAAGGTACTGCGCACCAAGGGTGACCAGCCAAAGACGAGGGCACCACCAGGCGTTGTGCGGTCTCCGAAAACGCTGACCAGCCGTGACGGGATAACAGGGTTCGCCGAAGCACCCACCGATGGCGAAAACCACAACGCAGCAGAGGCCAGGAGCACCTAGAAAGCGCAAAAGCGCCGAGCATGAAGCATGTTGCCGAAGTTGCTTTCGTGCCCACTCAACATGTTTCCAAATACCATGCTTGATATCTTGCAGTCCGATCGGGCTCACATTTTTTGCTGTCTCAATATGTGTTCCTGCCTGGTCGGAATACCATGTTTGTATCTGCGCTTTATTCATGCGTCCGAATGCAATCATGCAGTGTCCTTCTCGAGCCACACCACAATCGCGCGAGTTAGACGAATGTTTTGGTCCATCGATCTATTGTTTATTGCTCCATCCAATCAATGCCTATACAGAATCGATTGCTGTGCCTGTCCGACTTCAATAAGAAACATTTGAGCAGAAAGCCCCGATTGATGTGCAAATGACTGCACCCTCTTCAGACATAAATCAATAATGCCCAACTATACGGCTGATTTACGACGTATGTTAAACAAGTCGTCATCTTCCGAGCAAGATGTGCTCCCATGAGGCCTTAAATGCTTCACGTCAATATTTTAGTCTGCTCAAAGCGAGAGTTCTTGGACGTTGGCGTAATCCGGCGTGCGCCATATCATGGACACAGGGCAGGGGAATCCGGTACCTTGGAAACTATATAGCATATCTCCCACAAAAATAAAAGTGAACGCGGAACAGGTGAACGACACGCTGCAGAACATTGTTCAGGAGTCTTGCAGTCCTTGGGCAGCTTTGTTATGGTCGTTTAGGAGAAAGGCAACTAAATTGCATTTCGTGCCGGCTACCGCCGCATCAGAAAGACGTTCATAATTCTCACCACGATCGACCACCACGATTGAAGATGCTGTTGACTGCCTTCGTTCCGTGCCATAATTTTCAACGCTTCACCTCTGATTCGAGTGGTGGCAGATACCGGTTCACCCGGCTGGCAGAAAAAAAGTTTTTGTTACGCCTGGCATACTGTTTCAGTTTAACGACATGCCGTTTGCCCTATGTAAGGCTCCAGCTACCTTCAAGCTATTTATGGGCTTATTATATCAATGCTGTGGTTGTCTTTGGCCGATTTATTCACCAACACAACCACCGGCACGGCGTTGGTTTGGACTGCATCCAATTATATGACCTCATTTTTAACTCTAAGTTCCATTTGGTAGGGCGGCAAATCCGTGCGCTAGGAAACAACGTCGACAAGGACGGTAGATGGCCAGTCATCAAAAAATTTATGCTGTTGGCAACTTTAGACTGCCACAGACAGTGAAAACCTTTAGAAATTCTCTGCACTTTCATTCTCAGTTCTGTAGGTTTATTAGACGGCGCCAACTTGCTTATCCATTGGCAGACCTGCTTCGCATGGACGCTCTGTATATATGAAGCGCTCAGTGCGAGAGTGCTTTCGAGCAGCCGAAGTTTTGGATCACCCCTGGGCCGTTGCTTCGCATTTCGATCAAGTGGCTTTCACAAAACTGCTTGCCGATGCAAGTGCTGTGTCCTGTTTCATGACGCACGCAAACGCGCTGTTGCTTACACAAGTTGTGCTCTGACGAAAGCAGATAGCAAATATAGAATCATGAAACTGGAAGGCAGTGCTCTTGTTTCACCACCCCCAAGTTCAGTCTATATTTCTCGGCCGAAATTCGGCCGAAATTCCATGAATGTTTTACATGAGGCTCCACCGCAGAAAGCCCACTGAAGGCTTAAGTTTGCCAGTCAGCAGAGTACGCGATGGTTGCTTACGACTTTGAAGGACCTGCGGTACAGGCTATAGCGATATTTTGTTGCCGACTAAATGATGCCAATGCACTCTTTTGCCTTCGTAGGATAATTGGCTTCTGCTTTTCATGGCAACTGGCTTGCACAAACGATGACTATTTCGAGTCCATCTTTCTTTTCAAGCCTGTCTTTCTCTTCAGTTCAGCTCTTCAAATTGTTCCATCTGCGGCGTTTCTCTTTCGAACTGGTCAGAAGAGTCAGAGCCGCGGCGATGGGGGATATACCTATTACAAAGCGTCAGTCGCCTCAGTACACCATTTCATGAATCTGGGCCCGAATTCACGAAAACTTCTTAAGCTAGAATTTTTCGTATGAAAGAATTTTAGCCAATCCGGATGCCAGCGAAGGCGGCCAGCCAATGGCAAAGCGAACTTATGAAAGAAAGCTTTGTGAATCTGGCCCCTCAGTACTACCTTCTTGTACACGGGCTGCGGGAAATCTTCGATGTCACCAATATTCTTTGAATTTGTACCGGGTTTCATTGCTGATGCCGTGGCCGATGAACAGGAGCTGTCGGTACACGCAGCGGCAATCTCCCGGTTTCAGGGTGAGTCCGAATGGCTTGATTGATTAGCACGCCGCTCCAAAGCGCGCCAGGTGATCGTGAAAATTGGCGGCAAAGACGACAGCATAAATCCTAGTCGGCGATTTGGATGACATTTCAAGTCTGCGAACATAGCATAAATACATCCTCTCGCTTTTGAACTCCATCCGCTCGAACCCCTCCTGTATTCATGCGGTGGGTTTACGTAATTCGTATTTATACGAAGGCGAAGATAATCGATACAAAAACGCAGAGTTACATCCTTCGTCTTCACTAAGACTGCAGGACACCGTAGGGTTCTTGAACGACTGGATAATTTCGTCGGGTAGCATTTCAACCATCTCGGGCTTTATGACTTTTGGTTTTCTTATCGAAAATATGCATGCGCTCCGAGGGAGTGGTTGAGTGCATTCTTCGGTTATTATACGATATGTCGCAACTGGTGTTTCTGGAATCTTTGATGAAGAAAAAAGCTGTCATTTTATCGTAGAATAAGACAGTGGAGCTCTTCGTGCTTGCGTCTGAGATGAGTTGCGTTAATATGGAAAGCTGGATAAGTGGCTCAGACCATCGAGAAAGATTGCGTACAATCCGAAGGGACAAGCCCGTTGCTTTGCCACTACCTTTTCCACGTGTTTGATCTTCGTGCCATTGTTAATGTGCTTATATTCCTGGCTGAAGTTTGTCACCACTACCAGCGCTTTTGCACCGTGCGACTAAACGATACCTCTTGCGACGCAGATTTTACGGTCGAGCACCTGGTGTTCATCGCTCGTTACGATGACTGCTATTTCTCCGGATGCTTCTTTGTCGACGTAAATCATGATGCTCAAGTGAATTGGGATACTGACACAATATTCTAGCATACTCAAGGCATGATGACTGAAAGCCCTATCTGACAATATCACTACGTCTGTGATTCGCCGTGTCGACCAGAAAATTCAGCGAATCAGTGCTGCCTGTTAGCTCAGTATGTCCATGCAGGGAGATAAGTCCCGTGAGCACTTTTGAAAATGCGTTAACCTGTAACCAAGGTCCCATGCAAAGTCCGGACATGAATGGTAATTCATGCTATGCATATTGTTGCATCATTTAGAAAATAAGAAGCGGATGAATAAATCCACGAGGCAAGTTGCGTGCCATCTTGAAACCAGCCAGCTACAGACCGAGTGGGATGCCTTTCACTTTTATTACAAGTTTCTCCTACGGAAGGTACTTCAAGTTGTGCAAAAACATGTCGGAACATCTAGCCAAGACTATGTTTCCAGGATGATCGCCGCCAAGCGCAACGGCCTACCCACACTGATCAAATGCACCATTCTTCGAATTGTTACACTGTGTGTCATCATCAACATCATCATCAGCCTATCTTTATGTCCACTGCAGGACGAACGCCTCTCCCTGCGATCTCCAAATACGCCTGTCTTGCGCTAGCGTATTCCAACTTGCGCCTGCTAATTTTTTAACTTCATCACCCCACCTGCTTTTCTGCCGTCCTCGACTGCGCTACCCTTCTCTTGGTATTTATCCTGGAACCCTAATGGTACACCGGTTATCCATCCTACGCATTACATGGCTTGTCCGGCTCCATTTCTTCCGCTTAATGTCTACTAGACTATCGGCTATTCCCGTTTATTTTCTGATCCACACCACTCTCTTCCTGTCTCTTAACTTTGGTCCTAAGATTTTTCGTTCCATCGCTCTTTGTGCGGTCCTTAACTCTTTCTCGAGCTTCTTTGTTAACCTCCAAGTTTCTGCCCCATATGTTAGCACCGGTAGAATTCAATGATTGCACACTTGTCTTTTCAACGACAGTGGTAATCTCCCAGTCAGGATTTGGTGATGCCTGCTATATGCACTCCAGCCCAACTTTATTCTTCTATAAATTTCTTTCTTATGACCTGGGTCCCCTAAGAGTAATTCACCTAGATAAATGTACTCCTTTACAGACTGTAGAGGCTGAGTAGCGATCTTGAATTCTTGTTCCCTTGTCAGACTATTGAACATTATATTTGTCTTCTGCATATTCATCTTCAACCCAATTCTTAAATTTTCTCGATTAAGGTCCTTATTCATTTCTTCTAATTCGTCTCCAATGTTGCTGAATGGGTCAATGTCATCTGGAAACCTAAGGTTGCTGAGATATTCGCCGTTCATCCTCACTCCTAAGCCTTCCCAGTCTAAGAGCTTGAATACTTCTTTTAAGCGTGCAGTGAATAGCATTGGAGAGATTGTGTCTCCTTGCCTGACCCCTCTCTTGATAGGTAATTTTCTACTTTTCTTGCGGAGAACCAAGCTGGCTGTGGAATCCTTGTAGATATTTGGTAAGATATTCACGTATGCCTCCTGTACTCCTTGATTATGCAATGCCTCTATGACTGCTGGTATCTCTACTGAATCAAATGCCTTTTCATCATCTATGAAAGCCATACAGAGAGGTTGATTGTACTGCGCGGATTTCTCGATTACCTGATTGATGACATGAATATGATCCATCGTAGAATATCCCTTCCTGAAGCCAGCCGGTTCTCTTGGTAGGCTGAAGTCAAGTGTTGCCCTGATTCTATTGGAAATTATCTTGGTGAATATTTTATACAATACTGAAAGTAAGCTAATGGGTCTATAGTTCTTCAATTCTTTGACGTCTCCCTTCTTATGCGATAGTATAATGTTCTTGTAGCTCTCTGATACACTTGAAGTTGCGAGGCAGTGCGTATAAAGGGCCGCAAGCTTTTCAAGCATATCTCCTCCATTTTCAATTAAGTCTACTGTTATTCCATCTTCTTCAGCAGCTTTTTCCCTGGTCATGTCTTTTAAGGCCCTTCTAACTTCATCGCTAGTTATAGAAGGAGCCTCTCTATCCGGTTCATCACTATTTCGAATGAAAGTAGCTTGGCTGTTTTGGGCACTGTACAGGTCAGTATAGAATTCTTCCGCTGATTTTACTATGTCATCGAAATTTCTGATGATATTACCATGCTTATCTTTCAGTGCATACATCTTCCCTTGTCGTATGCCAAGCTTTCTTCTTACTGATTTCATGCTGCGTCCATAATTTACTGCTTCCACAATCTTTCCCACGTTATACTTTCGAAGATCCCTTAGTTTCTTCTTGTTGATCAGTTTTCACAGTTCAGCGAATTCTATCTGATCTCTTGACTTGGACACTTTCATGTTTTGTCGTTTCTTTATTAGGTCCTTTGCTTCTTAGGAGGGCTTACCTACTGGCTGCCTTGGTGCCTTACCTCCCGCTTCAATTGCTGCTTCAGCCACGGTGTGTATAAAAAAAAGAGCAGAGATGTACGTGTTATAGAAAAAATGTCATCATCATCACCATCAGCCTATATTTATGTCCACTGCAGGACCAAAGCCCCTCCCTGCGATCGCCAATGAACCCTGTCTTGCGCTAGCTGATTCCAACTTGCGCCTGCAAATTTGCTAACTTCATCACTCTACCTAGTTCTCTGCTGTCCTGGACTGCATTTCCCTTCTCTTGGTATCCATTCTGTCTCTCAAACGGTCCACCCGTTATCCTCCCTACGCTTACCGTTTACAATTACAGTTACATCGTTCAAAGGTGTAATAATTGGGAGCGATTAATTACAGCTCTACGAAAGTAAGTGAACAAATTACTTTTATCCTCCCTCCTTTTATTGAGATTCCACAAATACAGTAATTAGAACGAGCTGGCTTGGGTCTTTTAATGTGTCCGCTAAGTCCTTCATATATTGTTTTTCTTCCCAGCAATTGCTGTTCACAATTTTCATTGATAATTTTCCCCCGTATACATGTTCAGACAGCTGGTCGCACACTGAAAACTATCACCATGTGTGCGCAGAAGGGGAAGACTTGCCCACTTGAACACCTTGCCCACAAGATTTACTCACTCAATGTTGCGATGCTTTGGTTTTGGCCTTCGCTGAAGAGTAGCCCGTCATTCTGGTTGTGGCTAAGGGAAAGTGCTCCCGGTAGGGCGAGTGAGAAACATATAAATTGTCCGCAAGACGTTCCCTGATAGCAAGGTCAGAAGTCGCCATGGCTCGCGAGCCATAGAAGCAACATTTACATTTCGAGCCCCACCTGTGATGGGCCTCCTCCCGGCGCTGCTCACTCATTAGCCAAGGAGACTTAAACGACTAATTCTGTTTGATGACAGCAATAGATCACCCTGATTGAAAATATGGCCAAACGTGTAATTTAACATACATCAGCGTAAATACAAACCTTAATAATACAGCTAGTGTATTACAATCGCAAATTGGGTGTATACATGTCATGTGTATACCACACAGAAACAAACATTTGCGTTGAAAGGCTAACTTCTATCTATATCAGAGAACTCAAAGACTGCACTAAGCGAAGCCCTTCTTATCGCCTATGAAGGCCCCCTAAAATCGTTTCCTCGAAAGCGAGAGAAGAAATTCATTATATGAGATAAGCTGAGAGGTGTCACTTTCAAGAGAGGTGTGTAAATCTGAGCGTAAACAATGTCGAGGTGATTGAGGCATACCTGCAGGACGCTCATTGTGGTAGGAGGTAATGCATTTGGATGAGGTAAAGAAAAAAAGCGGGCAAGTTTGCACTCGTCGCGCAAAGCTTAGGCATAGCGAAAGTGTCAATCCTCAAGTCTTAGTTTACTCGCTGCAACTGTTAGGTATTAACTTGGTTGTTGCTAGTCCTTAACTTGGTTTAACTTAACTACGCTGTAGGCAAGGTTTTCTCGAGCGATCATTTTCGGAGGTACCTTTCCTTTCGCGACATTTCGCGTGACCAGTGTTTCCAGGTTTTGCTATATATAGCCAAATTGGGCTACAGGAAAAAAATTTGGCGTCGACTTGGACGAGTTGGCTATGTGGCTATATTAGGGCCACTGAAAATCTGCGACTTGGCTTTGTTTGCGCTATAAGTGGCGCCCTAGTCCACGCTCCAGAGGTGGATCTGATCGGGTAGAAGCAGATCTGTAAGGCTATGTTTTAGCTGGCTGAGCCGGCCGCGCGTGGCTGTGCGCGTGTGTGTGTGCGAAATGACCGCCCGTACCCTTCCCTTCCCTGTCTACGCCGTTGTCTGAGCCGGTGGCTTTGATCTTTTATGCACTCAAACTTACACCCCGCCTGACCATTATATATGCACCCGATCCCCGAGCATCGGGATGAACCTGGGAGTAGTGGGTTTTTCGCAGAACACTGTACTAACATGGCTATGCTAAGGAAGGGAGAGCCATAACATAGGGTCGGGACTGTCGGCGATCGTGGCGCCGACATGAAAGAAGGGAAGCACGGGTGGATGACACGCTCCAGTGTATTCATGGTCATGTCTTCTGGGTGAAGTATCGCGCCGGGCACAGCTTTCGACCTACTCCACGTTTCTCGCGCGAAGCTTTACTGCCATTTTCATTCTCCTGCTAGATGAATTTTCCTTCGTACTTACATTCTAGATTCATTTCGATAGTTTGGACGTGAGATCGGATTCTCCTCAGAGAGGAGAATCCGAACATGGGGAAGTGGGCCAAGTATGCGAGAACGTATAAGAAAGAATGGGAGCAAGACCCTGAGCCAAAGGTAGATTCTGGTGCTTTTACTTCTAGATGGTTTGCCCGTAACGTCACATATGCAGATAGTAATTCTGCTACTATCGAAACATGTTTTCCGCGATGACAGCAGTGTACCACGTCACAGGAACGTCACCCACCGTGTTAGCTTAGCTTGTGAGGTGTCGCGTTGCTGGCTCGAGGACGCGGGTTTTATTCCCGGCCACGGAGGGCGCATTTCGATCAAGGCGAAATGCAGGAACACCCGTGTACTTAGATTTAGGAGTAGGCTAAAGAACCCGAGGTGGACAAAATTAATCTGGAGTGCCCCTCTGCGTCATGCCTCCCAATCATATCGTGGTGTTGGCGCGGAAAACCCCAGCAGTTTAGAGAGTTTTAGAATAGGGGCCTCCAACGTTTCGGGGCCCCAAAGAAATAGCGTCGAAGCCACTGCGCATACGCAAGACGCAAACTGTGTTTCGCTTTTGCGTCGGGTACGCTATTTAATCGATTTAGCGGGAGCCCGAAAAGCTACGCCAAAAGCTTTCGTTAACAAACATGGCGGCGCCCATCGAACCGACGGCTCTAACCTGGCACCAAACTGGGCTCGATTCGTGGTAATGCCTGAAGTTCGTAAGCTAGGAGAAGTGATTGCGGTTATCGATTTCTCTCAACTAACGTGTGTAATGAAGATTGATTGATTCATTCATTAGACGCCGCTGATTCCGAAATCAATTGTCGATTTCATGGCTTGTAGGCCTAACACGGATTGACTTGGCTGAGTGAAGGCACGTAAAGTTGTTTACTCAAAACAAAGCGCAAAAAGTTGCTTTCTGCTAATAGGATAAGTTATAAATTGTAATTAAACGCGAAAATTGAAAGTACTATTCTTATCATAAGATGGAATATTTTAGTTTGTATTTATTTATAACAGCTTTTCTTTAACGCCGTAGTGACGACGCAAGCGCAAAACGCCTATTCCAAAACTCTTCACTCCTGCATGCCCCAACGCTAACACCCGCAAAGCTCTTTGGGGCCCCAAACTTTGGGGGCCCCTATTCAAAAACTTTATCAGCACATCAACATGGTTTGCTTTTGACAGTAACAAGTTTTTACAGCATTACCACTGTTATCAATTTATTCTTTGCCTTTGCATTTTGTTGGCCGTCACGGCTTTACCATTTCGAGCAAGTTACGTTCGGGACATGCTCGTCGCCGAAAACGACTTCGCGCATCTTACACTGGTGTGCCGTTTTGCGCAGTAATCTTTTAAAGCTTCGATTACACCAATTCAGACAGTGAGTGGCATCTGTTGTCTGACACTTTATTTTAACGCATTTTCTTGCCGTGTTGTGGCGGCCAGGTTGATGTAAATGGACAGTATATAGAGAATGTACCAGCTAACCCGGGGCCTAGATAACAGAAAAAAAAATGTGGTTGATCCCTCTTATATAGGAATCGGTATAGAACACGAAAGTGAAACGTGTCTTCACAGAAGTAGTGTAATGTTTATTGCACATTGATATATAATGTCTATTGGTGTTTTGTGGCTAAAGCGCCCTTAGGCGTTGATGCACCCACGCTGACGCCTGCTGGCACGTCTCCTCCATCACGACTACCAACGTCGATGACCATGAGCAACCGTCGTGCATATGGAAGCTGCACTACGCTGCACACGCTAGCACAACGCGAAAGACGAAGCACGTAACTGACACACTAATACAACGCGCAAGACAAAGCACGTAACTGAATCGTCACCGAGTCAAATCAGCGCGTACAGCGCGTCGTAATTGCAGCCTCCGCGATCAACTTCAGAAACATTTTCAGAGCTAATTGCGGAGGCCACGCTCCGCTGTGCTGAGTACGGTGAACGCCACCTAGGTGGCGTTGGTAGTGCTTCTTGATGCCAGCGTCCCTTCGAATGCTGGCATCGAGGCGTCGTAGTGCTGAGACCACCGAAGAGTTCACTGTCGGTGCGCGTTACATAATGCAGTACTTCTCTTTTCTGCTCGTAGGCGGCGGCACCGCCCCGAGCAAGAGCGCGGGTACACGGAGGAGTGTTAGATATTAAGGCCGTCTGTGTAGATCTCTGGCGGCGCAATGAGGCCTTTGCGCCACAAACGCTTTTGCAGAGATACCAATGCAATAAAGAAAAAAAAAGCGTTTGTGGCGCAATGGGTTAAACGCTCGGCGATCTATCGTCGCGGACCGATAGGTCGTGGGTTCGATTTCCAAATTTTGCATGTTTGTGGAACTTTTTCTTCTGGTTTCTTTCTTTATATTATGTTCGTGTACATTATAAGCTGACGAATTTCCGTGACGGAAATACGTCAGTGAAGTCTTGGTGGACCCCGGCATAAAACACTTTCGTGTTAAAAACGAGAAAACAAGACAGGACGATGAGACAAATAACACGAGCTACCATAGCGAGAAAGACTTGTTTTTTGTCTCACAAGAAAAAGAAGCCGTGAGCATGTCGCCGTCGCAGATCGCTGGACAGCTGTACTTCTACGCCGTAGGCAGAGATCACGTGAGACCGATGATGCTAAACGTTATTTTGCGTTCACGGCAGCTAAAAAGCACAGTTCGTAGTTAATATTACTGTAAATAATAAGTAAGAAATAATAACTTCGTACTCTTTGTAATAAAATAAAAGCACTGATTTCGCCCTCTGCAGCGATTCGCTGCAACTGAAGAGCTTCCAGGGCCAACAAAAAAGTGTTCTGTGCAAGCATGATGCTCGCTGTTGATGTCAAGGGCCAACCGTCACGGCGGCACGGACATTTTGTTACGACGGGTTGTGCAAACAAGGATTGCCGTAGTCAAATGTGAAAATGTATACACAAATAAAACTGCAAATAAAAATGGCTATATTTGGATATGAAATTTTTTGCACATTTTTTTTGTTTGGCTACATTTGGGCTACAACTTCTCTAGCCTTTGGCTACGCCGCCTCGTCGGACCTGGCAACACTGCGCGTGACTAGCGCTGGACGCGTCGGTGCCTACGAGCATAGAGTTTCACACTATAAAACCTAGAGGGAAATGTGGCGCTGCTGCGCTGTGGTATGCAAGGGACTGCCGGTATATTGTGGATTCGGATTGGCATCGTTCTTGGAGAGCCAGAACGCCTTGAAGACGCGACTGGCTAGTACCGTTCCGCCTGTCACAATCATTCATTTCCTGCTAAAACAGGACGTAAAAAACGGCTTTAGCTTTATTATTACACAAAAACATGTTTTGTTTAATTTTGAGTACATACTAGTGGATGCATAATTCTATGAAACGTAAAAAGTATCAGCTGGCCGCTAAAGTTGGAGGGCAGACGACAAGATTCTCGCTCGCTTTGGAACAACTTGTCTGTTCTTGCTTTTCTTCGCTTGATGCTGCATTGTAGGTGAGGAAACATTATTGAGAGATGCAATATGGGTGAATGAAAGCCTTTTATGTAGATTTTATTTTAAGAACGCGTTATTTGTGTAGCCATATCCACGTTTTAGACGAAGCCTCGTACAACACCAGCCAACACAAGCCTCGCAGACACATAACCCGTCATTCCCATGAGGGCACGGCAGCCCTTTAAGAAACTCGCATAGACGGTGGCGCCAGTTTACCCTCTAGGTGTTATAGTGGGAAACTCTATGCCTACGAGCGACAGCGTTCGTGGAATGCCACAAGCGCAGGCAGGCAGGAGCCGTGTCTGTATCGGGCGAAGCGAGCACGCACCTGCGCCGGCGGTTACTTGGCAACGCGAGGTGACGTCATCACTACTGCTTCGGTGCATGCGGGCCCAGGCAACGCGGGCGGCGTCGACAGTAGGGTGCCTCGATGCCCAGCGCCGCCGTCCAGGGTGGAGACAACCCCGCTGGCGCCGCCATATTGTGTCACACGAGCTGAGACTCAGCTACGCTTGCGTTCATAAAGTGTTACTCGCGGCGCGCTTCCAAGTGCTTTGCCTTGATGAGGATTTTTTTATCGGTGTCCCACCTGCATATCTTTATAACCAATAGCCGTTAACTCGTCGAAGGTCGAAGACGTAAATGTATGGCGCCGGGAACATGCCCCAAGTTGCCTAATTCAATCACATTTAATATGTCGTGTGTATGTTTAAAATACGCACTACTTTTTTTTGCGCTTCGATGCTTGGTATATAAGGTTTGCGACCTCCTGTGTGTGGAAGTTTTTCTTTTTCGCTGTTGTAATTTGGTTTACACGTCACGCCTCCTTTACCGTAGCCAGCCACTCGCGCACGGCGGTTAGTTTCCCTTGCAGTTGCGCGTGCTCTTCGCGTTCGTTGCAATTATTTGACGACATCTACGCGCAATTTTTGCTTTTTTTTTGCCCACAAAACTGTGTGCTGACAGGATTAAGCTTGTGTAAAAATAACTGCGATGTGAAAATAAGGTTTAGTTAGTGCTGTAGAGAAAAATGTAACGTAACTTGTCTGTGTCAATCTTGCGTAGTACACCCAAGAAATCAAACGATGCACAAATTACATTTACTTATAATGTCTAGTACAATCAATCATGAAAGAGATATGTACATGAAAAATTATATGTACTGTGTGGCGCCTGAAGGTTATGTTGAAAGACGAGATAAAAAAATTAATTCGCAAGGTAGGCTCGACACACAATTCGCGATAGAGAGAGTTTTTTTTTATTTATTCATTCCATGGGGGGGGGGGGGGTTCAAGTGAGTACATCAACCTTATTACACACAATATAAATCGAAAACAAGAATGCAAACAAGAAAACGCAACCGCGGGTAATATTAATCAAGATATCCAGCCAGATATCCATACATACATACATACATCAGCTACCATCGAATACGTCGCATCAGCCAAACACATCGATGGCGAGTACAGAACATTTCATAAATAACCATTAGAACACTGATAACTACATTGAAAAAATAAACAACACTGCATACATATCACGTACAAAAACCGTAAATGAAACTAAGACAGTCAAATACAGATTAGCAATGTTTTTCACTTCGAAAATATGGTCCATGATGATGTAGGGCTGTTGACTTTAACAGACGGCGCCCATCCTGTCGATTTCCCTCGTACTGGTACTCTTCAAAGTGTTTCTAAGTACAGGTAAAACAACAAAAGTGATTATTGATATGAAAAGTTGCCTTGTAAATACAGAGAACCCATTACAGTGCTTAAAAATAAATTTTCGCAGAAGTAATGCTGTATTACCTCGCTTCACACGTTTCGAAGAAATGCACAGGCTACAACAGACACCATGCCAGAAAGCGCCGAAACATTTTGCTCCCATGATGCCCCTTAACTCTACTACACCTGGGCATACCGTGCACAGGCATTTAAAGACCGTCACAGTACCCACTACGATCGGGAATGAGCACGAATGACCATCGGCTTACGATCACCACGCTACAAATATGTACAAGTCTAAAAAATCTGCTATGTAACGTAACACCCTAAGGTCCGCAAGATATCTCCTGAGAAATCAGAGAAAATCACAATGTTTCGCTTACCACGTACAAAACAGCCGCTCTCCCCAGACGAAGCACTGCGTTCTTTAGTCCCAAATAACCAGTACCGAAAAAAGAAAAAAAAAAGAAGCAAGAGACACACACGATGTGTGCTTCCCGTGAAAAAGGAAAATAGGTGGCTTACGTGACGATTCGTAGCTAATGTAAGACTATTTCGCGGCTAAGCATCTTCGTCAGTCCTTAAAATAAGGGTACAGACTGCGCCCATCAAAACGAAAAAAGCCTATGCGACGCGCGCTCGCAAACCATACGCTACTCAGACAGCATCGGTGCAGTGCTTACTTAGTTTGTGAGCGAACGTAGGTACGTGAGCGAGGATCTGAGAATACTTTCTTATTTAAATGAAAAACACGGTGCGGTAGTCTAAACATTCTTGACACTTACCTCGCAAATGCAGGAGCTATCCGTTGCCTTCCAGTGATCGCGCTTTACTTGGGCTTCCCATCTCTTCCGTCGCTCTGGGTCCCGGGGGAAGCGAAAACAACGCAGTCCTTTACGCGTCGATCCGGCGCACTTGGGAACACAACAGCCCGTCATGTCGACACGATGCACTTGATAGCTTGTCAATCATGCGGCTGAACACTGTCTAGCAAGTAGAAGCGTCCGCGAAGCATCCGCGCGCACTGTGCCTCGAACTCAGCACCGGCACCAAGCAATCGCAACGGCTCGCTGTGACACAATATGGCGTCGCAGCGAGAAAGCGGCGGCGCGGGGGCGGTCAAAGGTTGGCACCACCCTGAACGGCGGCGCTGGCATCGAGGCACCCTAGTCGACAGCAGCTCTGCGCGTTCCCTGGTTGCTGCTGCTACAATTTGTTTCACTCTCTATCTCACTATCATTTTCTCTTTCCCCCTCCCGAGCATGGCACGCGCCGCGCACATGCTCTCCTTCGCTCTCCTTAACGTCCCATGTCAAGGCAATATGTGCACGGCACTACAGTGGCTAAAATGGGGAAGTGTGTTGAACGCACCTGCTAGCACGTGGCGCCTTGGGAGGAAACTACCAGGTGGTGCTGCCACACGCTTACACGTCAGCCACGGCCAACGTTACTAGACTAACTTCAGTTGTAAGCTTGGCGGCGTTGCGCGGAAGCGCCACCCGCCCGCGCCTCCATGGCGCTGCCGTCGCACCCAGCTTGGGGAGCCTATATGCAACGCCGTTTTAGGGTGGCGACAGCCTTTGTAAGGGTACTTGCCGCCGCCATCTAAATTGGCGGGTTAAATCTGGGGTAAAAAATGGCGAGATACCAGCCCACACACCACATTTCCCGCAACCCTTGTTGACGTGAAATTACCTTCTTTAAATAAACTTTGGCCTCAGCAGCCAGAGACAAATGGCGCGGCTGAGCGCCTTACATGGCACGTCAACGTTTTAGTTAAACAGACTAGTAAGGACAATCTTTATTACAGCACACTTCGAAAAGCACCCTTTATATATAATGTACAACTGGAAGGCAACGACATTGCTTAATGCAGTTCACATTCTTGGCGTGAGATAATATTACCACGAGCACGCCATTGTGCGTTATAATTTATTGCACTACATGTGTCGCGCGACATGCAATAGAAAAGTAAGTTTGATGTGTTAAAATAAAAGGAAAATGCAACTAGTATATTAAAGATGTATGTAGGTTTCTTATGCGCATTGGCGCAAAACTAAATTAAAGAAATTTAATAGATCGCGTGCCAATATGAGTACACCAGAGCGGGACAAAAAAAGGCAGAAAGACTGGGGACCAAAAAGGATACCCACCAAATTTGGCGGTAAATAGCGGTCAAAATGTTGGTTTTGACACCACCCTAAAACAGCGCCTGAATGTAGGCTCCCTAACCCAGCTTCACTTCCCCACTAGCCGGCTACGCAAACTGGCCGGACGAAACACGCGGTGGAGCGCTGGTGTAATCTGTGGTTGGTTGTTGACGGCGGATTTCAGGAAGCATGTCATCCGCAAAAGTGTAGCCTTCGCCGCGTTTGTTAAGGATATTAGCAGACGATGCCGACGTGCTGCGTTCCTGACTGCAACAAGCGGCTATCGAACGATGGCGACAGTTCGGCGCCCCACTTCTTGTGTGCTCCCAGCAATGCGACACTTCGCTCGGCGTTGATCAGAGCGATTCCTCGTGCCGACCGGGAACTCTCTGCAAAATCCACGTTGTGTGATTTACACTTTCATGAGCAGGACATCCTAAAGTGTTGGTGCATATTATCAATGGACAGACGGTTGAGGTGCCACGAGACAAGAGGACACTTGCCGAGGGTGCGGTGCCGAAAGTGTTCCCGAACCTTCCCTCGTATCTGTCGAACCAACCGGGAAAAAAACGCAAACAAAGAGTGATGTTTGGTGACCTGTGCTGGGCCATCTTAGAAGAGTTGTCAGGGAATACGCTAAGTCGTCTTGGGTGTCCTTTGTGCTTTCAGGAACTGAGTGCACGCATTAATAATTTTTTAACAGCGGAGCTGTTTAAGCCTTTTGCTTCCCCGCGTAGTGTTCGCAAAAACTCGCCTAGCGATGACATCACTGCGCTCAGCTGCGCTTCGCATCACCTTGCGAATAGCCAATCAATAAATAATCGATATTCGATCAATATTCAATAAATTCCGGCAAATGTTGGGGATGACTTGGTAGTGATTAGCCTAGCCCAAATACGTGGCCAATACCTTGCGAAAGCCGATCAATAGGTAATCGATCAATAATCAATAAATTCCGGAAAAGCAGAACCCGTATAAGGCCAGGACCAGCTAGGTGCCGATCAGCTCCGCTGTTTCTTTAGCTTTGCGCCACTTGTGCAAGCTACACTAATTTCTATTTAGTCGCATGCATGCATACACGCATACCTTGCATAAAAATGCATTCTTAGGCAAGGTTCCTGGAGCAGCGTCGGGGATCCAGTCCTGAAGTAAAGGCAGCGAGGAAACGTGCCAAGCTGCTGTAGGTGGAGTTGATTTCCACGTAGGCCCAATTCATTTGCCTAGATTACGTCCCTTGTGACAGTTTATGTCTTAGCTATATATAGGGGCGTACAGTTGTTTTTTTACTTCATTTTCCTTAATAAAGCATTCATTAGTTTGCAAGAAAGTTGAGCTGTTATTTTTGTGCATAACAAATTTGGCCTCGCTAGCTGGCGTACCACTGCCCCAGACCAAAGCGGTAAGTAAAAGCAGCGAGAAAACGTGCCAAGCTGCTGTATGGTAAAAGTAAACTGCGTGAAAGGTTTAGGCGGCAGGAAGAAACGCACGACACTTAAGAACGCAGCTTATGCGCTCTGTCGTATGCGTTTATTCCTATCGCAGTTTGCCGCTCTTTCAGTATGAACCAGATATATGTTGTCGCTATAGGTGGATACCGATTTCGCATGGTAGCGCTAATTCGTACTATAGGGAGAACGCCAGCGAGCGTGAAACACTAGCAAGCTGCCCGTCCGTACGAGCTCAAGGCTGCGGCGATGCGTCTGCAGTGGAGCGCGATGGAACGGCGTCGCCATCTGGTGGCTGCCCAAGGAGTGGCGACAGTAGCGGTAAGCGCACGGGCGGAGAGTTTTAGAACTGAACCGAGTCTAGTAACGTTGGCCAGGGCGCTGCGTGGAATATGATTATCTGCACGCGCAACCCAACATCCAATAACAAAAAAGCTAACTTCGCAATATATATTCTCGCTCGTGCATGGCGGCAAATGGCGATAGAGTAGCTATGGAAATGAAATGAAAAGGCGCCAAGGTAACAATCCAATTGAGCGTGCATCGAAGGTAGAATGTAGCTTACTTTAGCCGATTTACTCCCGCTGACACTTAATCGAATGCTAACAAGAAAATTCCCAGCCGTAACTCGGAAGCAAACATTTTATTTTGGCAAACTGTTTACGCGAAGAACTCATTTTTGAAGAGTGGCTCACAATCCGTTTAAAAGAAACCTTTCTCAGTCATCGATTATGCTTTGGTAGGCGACGCACCTGAGCTGGCGCCTTTTTTACGAGAAAAAAAATTATATTGTTCACAAACAATTCAAAGAGAATGTTGTCAGCCTTAGGTTATTCCCTGCTAATTGTGACGCGCCAGAGCTTCAGGTGCTTCTTCTTTTGACCGGAAGACGCTCTCTCATTCTTGAATGCTTTCGTGTAGAAGTGCAAACGGGTTACCAAAAATAAGTTTGTGACCTGGTTGGAGAGGCTGGGGCCATGCGATGCACAGCCCAGTATAACGCCGTTTTTGTGCAGGCAGGAGACAGGCTCTTCCAAGCTGTCGCTGTGCAGCTCGTTGTAACTGAACTACGTCAGAAAAAGTGGTTTCAAGGGCGTCTATACAAATCAGAGGAGCCACAATGAGGGCCTCATCCACCCTTTTCTGAAGCGTCAATGAAGGGTCGCCCGAGGGTACTCTTGGTCAAGGCATTCGCCAGCACGAGTGCTGGAGCTCGGAGTGTTGCTTGGCGTCCTGTGAGATCGCTTGCCACGAGGATTGCGGATCGCGGCCAAGGTCTCTCATCGGTCAGCTGTTCAGCGGAGTTCCGATCACCTACACTGCTAACGTCCGCGTATCAATACAAAACCAATCACCTTATTCCAACATCGTAATCCGAAGAATGCAGTAGCTGAGGACAGTGGACTAAAGGCTAGAAAACGGCTTGACAAGGCTCACGGTCCCTTTAACTTGGCGCAGATGGAGGGCAAAGATAAACACAGACCTAAAATATTAATAGCCACCGCAACACAGCAAAAAAATAATAAAAAGATGCGTAGCAGCAAAAAGTTGCTATTTGATACGTCAGGTATATATCAACCCATAATAACAATGTAACACAATTGTAAATTAAAATAAAAATGAGGTATACAGCAGAAAAACTGCAATTTTCGTTTAAACGAAATCTAGCAGGCAATAATAAGATCGAAATGCGATCGCTTGATAGATTCTGGTTGCAGGTATATAAATACACTACACCTATGTTGATATACACACATACAGTATACGCACAATGCAAGCAGCTTACTAGCAAAAGTATACAGTCTAAGACACGCAGTTTAAGTGCTATGTCAGTAAGTAGCGTAACGTGTGTTATCCGTTGTTAGTTTTCTTTCTAGGAAGTTCGCATTTTTAATTAAGGTGAGTAGCGCTTTGTTTTCGTTTTTTCTTTCAAAGAAGAAATGCTGGGTAAGATGATCTTATTTTTAGAAACATCTGCCTAATAGTGTTTAACAATTGTGTTTCTGTATAGCAGCGATCATAGAACTAAGTTTTATTATTTTTTTCTTTATTTCCTTAAGGACCCTACACGGCGGTATTACGTAATGGTTGGGATTACCAGAATAGTTAAAAAAGTCACAGACCTACGCGGCAGTCAAGCTTTAGTTGGTTCAGCGGCTCAAGAGTAGCTCCAATTTGGGCACCATGCACAACATGGTCTTCGCTGCAGTCTCTTCGCCTCGTTTTGACGAGAACGATCTGAACTGTCCGCCCGGCGTCGACGGCGCTTCTATTTAGCACTTCTATTCATTTCTTGCTGTGGTAATATTCACTGGAAATTTGATGAAACGCTGCGACTCATTAGAATATTCAAAGGCACACTAAACTAATTCACGATCGTTTTAAATATATATTTCGCGAATGAGGTTTCAACTAGAATATTATATTCATTTAGTGATTTCTGGCTGAGCAAGGAGGAGCTCAACTCGTTTTTTCTCTTTAATGTCTCCTTGAAGCACCATAAAAGATTGAAATTTAGCAACGCAGAATGCTATGTAATGTTGAAGGAACATGTGCTGTTCAAGAAAACAGGTAAATATGAGCGTAGTATTGCTCTGAAATATAAAGCTGCTGGGAAAGATATCTAAAATACTGAAATATTTTGTCACACTGTGGATCCCCCAATTGTAAATATGAATGCCAGTTCGTGTAAGCTGCAAGTTTCAAAACAGTGGAAAAAGGCGAGGACGAAGAACAGTTACACACAGGACCAGCACTGGTTCTTTTTTTTTGCCGTAATCTTTTTTGCACTGTTAAACTTGCAGCATGTCTAACCAACTCGCTGAAACAGAAGTACTCCAGTAAAATGTTATGCCTATATATACTAGTAGGCTTTAGCTGAGCAGCAAACACTCGAGCTAAGGTTAACA
This sequence comes from Dermacentor silvarum, assembly GCF_013339745.2. Lineage (NCBI taxonomy): Eukaryota > Metazoa > Arthropoda > Arachnida > Ixodida > Ixodidae > Dermacentor > Dermacentor silvarum. The sequence goes on from NC_051162.1 coordinate 59,155,265, forward strand.
CCTTTGAAGGATGTACACGCAATACTAGTACAAAACGGGCATGGAAAAGTATTCTAAGGGAACATGGCCATTCCTGTGGGGCAAAGCAAATCGAAACAAAAGTAAAATTTTTAGCAACAGACAACCTAACTGACTCCGTGAAAGCTCACATAAGAGTGACCTGCAGCTGCACACCACTAAATAGTAGCCAATGGCCAAGTTCCCATAATAAGCTGCACCATTAATTTAAAAAACCAGAAGGAGGAGAGCGACAGGACAATTGCTGTGCTATGAAATGAGAAATGATCACATTTCCTGGCCTTGTACACACCACGCTGCCCACTTTTACAGCGTAAACTGATATGGGCTCATTCCAATAGCCGTTCCGGTTCGCGATGGTGCCAAAAAAAGTACCAGGTCTCCGCCGGAATCGAACCCAGGCCGCTGCGCGGAAGTCCGATACTTTACCACAGAGCCAGACAAGCTCTTGCCATCAGGCAGCAGAAAATGCCCTATAAACGCGCTGCATAGGCAGGCGCGCAGGCGCAGATGACCTGATCCTCCACAAGTATGGTGGCGCCATCTAGTTAAGGCGCCTACAAACGCGGCTTGCGTAGGCGCAGACGACGAGATGCGATGAAGACGAGGCGCGCAATCAACGCGAGTCCAGCCTCTGCCAGTATGGTGGCGCCATATCTAGTTAAGGTGCCTGCAAACGCCGCGTGCGCAGACGCCAACTACGAGATGCGATTCAGACAAGGCGCGCAATGAACGCGATCCCGATGTTAGATGTGCGCCACGTATTCTGGGTCCCTCTTCGGTACACATTATGGCGTCTCCTCGCAAGGCACGAACCGCTGCTGAAGAAGTGAATCTTAGATCTACGTGCGCGGCTACAAGCACCATCTGGCTCAGCAAACCCTTGTGCAGAGAACATTACAAGCCGCAGCTCGCCGTCGACGCCAGGCGGACTGTTCGGATCGTTCTCGTAGAAATCGAGGTGAAGAGACTTTGCTGAGATGACCCTGTTGTGCGTGGTGCCGAAATTGGCACTACTTTTGCGCCCCTCAACCAGCTTAAGGTGTGACAGTGCTACATGTGCCGCGCATGCCTGTGACTTTTTAGTGTTCAACTGTGTAATGACAAGAAATTCTTAACACATGATACAAGAAAAGGAAGAGTGATGATAGTTAGTGACCTGGGCAGTGTAATTAACCATCAAAAAAGATAAACTCCCTGTCACAAATATAAGTACAAGACTGGCTTAGGAGTGAGCCCTTTAAATTATAGACAGAGAATTTGCTTTATCAAGGTTTATGTAGTCCTTGTTGCGGTATGTAATATCTGTGTCCACGAAATCACCAAGGCACCCACAATCACTGCGACGAATTATAAGGAGTGTATAGAGCTCTTTTACCGAACTTCTACGTTCGTTTAACCTCATGTCAACACTGTGCCCCGTTTGACCACATATCTGCTACCACAAGCAAGTAGCCCTTTATACATTACCCTATGACCATATTTTATCTTGCGTTAGCACATAGCACTGCCAATGAGGACCGTAAGCGAGTCGAAGTCATGCCGTATATCCACAAGGTTTCACACAATGTGAAAAACGTTGCCGCAAGGCACGGCGTTCAGCTTGTGTTTTCGGCACCATGCAAGATGTCAAGTCTATGTGCTAAGATTGAAAATCGTAAACTTAGGACAACCTGCAGTACCAGCCATAATTTCACAACTTGCATAAAAAATGTTGTTTATCACTTCCCGTTGAAGTGTGGTCACGTGTATATAGGCTAGACGGGGCGTTGTATTAAGGTCCGCTTAAGAGAACACGAAACGTCTGTTCCGTCAGGAGGAGGAACAAACCTGCCTGCTCAA